>NC_059355.1:51365015-51372515 GCF_019703515.2 Myxocyprinus asiaticus
TGATTATACACACATTAAACACACACTCGCAAACATCTCGCTTTAGTCCAGCAGTCTCATCTGAGTCTTTATTACTGTCTTAGTTTAATTCAGATGTATGGAAATGAGCATTTTGCATATGAGACACTACAGCTGCTGGGGGTGTGAGGTCAGAGGTTAAAGGTCAATGGTGAGACCAGCCTGGGTGGAGCTCCACTCTGTGAATAGTGTGTGTGTGTGTGAGACAGTCTGTGACATGAGCCGAGCAGCTGAGCTTCACTTTAACCCCCCCTCTACAAAATAATGCATTATTCTGTAACTATTTATCCATGGAATTTAATATTTTTGGCTTTCATCATCATTTGTGTTTTTCTTTACAAAAAGGATTAACAAAATCAAAAATTTCAGCTGGGGAAGTTTCTGAAATGTGGTCGATTTGACATGGAATGATTCCATAAGTACACATCTTAGGCTTGGGATTGATGCGTCAATAATCAGAATATTTTCCAGATGATTATCAATCTATATCAGCATTTTTTCAGATATAAATGGGGCTACTTGTTGCACTATAGTTTTTGTCTGCTCATACATACTGTATTTCTCAAGTGTGAGCGGCAGGATAATGTAAAGGGGGTTGCACAGCGGATGCGTCTGGCGGATGACATGGCGTGTTTTAAAATAATTTTATATGAAGGTACACACATCGGTGCTCTGCATCTGTCGGCGGTGCCCAGTGACCACTCCGGAGGATGCTCAAAATTCTGCAGCGCCACGGAGCACAACTTGCATAGTTTTCCATTAAATTCGTCCCACATAATTTCTTAAAGGACATAGATTATTTGCTCTAGCCATCACTGGATGATACTGTATATTGTGTGTATCTTTCATATGGCCTACCTACACAATGTATTTGTGGTTTGACAGCTTGAATGAAACCTATTCAAGGTTTCGACATTCACCTGCACCACATTGACGCGTCCTTCAGTATTAAATACAGTAAATGTTATATCACCCCTTGTGGTCTCTCAAAGCTTTTACGCCAGACTACATTAAACTGAAGGCCAACAGACAGTGAATTGGAAAGCACACAAGTTAGGCTTCTAATTTAAATGTCAGCCAATGTTAATGTATTGATGCCACAAAATAACATGCTGATCAATAAATGATGTATCGATATTATATGACATCCCTAATACATCCGTCTCTTTCTCAATTAAGTCAATTCTTGTTTTTTTGTCATTTGCTTTACAGCTTCTTTACTTTTACACTATCTGCACTTTTAACCTGCATTACTGCACAGGAAACTCTGTGTCACCCTGTTTTCTCTTTCAGTTTGTCTGATAATTCATCAACAGTGTTTGTGGGAACACTTTCACTTATCAGCGTGTAAATCCTCGTCCACTGACTGACCTTTGCTCTCTTGAGCTCGGTGTACTCGCTCCTGAACTCTTGTGTTTGAGCAGCGAGTCTGGGAGTGTTTGTACTGCTGTGTGTTCATTTTCATCAGGTTGTTTTGTCTGAGAACACAGACGGGCGTCTCTCCATCAAACGGGTTGGCCACGGTCACATGACATGATAATAGTATTGTGTCTGTTGGTGACAGGTATGACAGCTTTTTAGGAATGACGAGGAAGGAAAACCAGCTCTCACACACACACACACACACACACACACACATACACGTGTTGGTGTGTGTGTAGTCTCTGTCTCATGGTTGGAATAACAATGAATGTATGGCTCATGGACTGCAGACACAGCTGATAAAGTTTGAATTTTCATATTCCTCAGACACACAACATTCAGCACAGACAGACTGAGAGCTTGTGTGTGTTTATGGTGAACTGTCTGGCTGCATCCCAATTTGCATACTTCAGTACACACTAACAGTATATTCTCCACTAGTAATGGGAAAGTACATACTTGAGTATATAATAAGATAGTATTCCAGAATTAGGAAATGGTTCAGTGTCATTAAATTGCATCTAGATATCTCAGACCCCTTTGGTACATATTGGTTGTTTGCATTTATTACCTAAAGGTTCATATATAAAGTGCAGTCTCACATTTCTTGTCATTTTAATATCATTGTAAACAGCAAAAGAGAAAATCCACAGACAACTCCTCTTCCATGGTGCAATGAATTGTGGTTAAAAGGAGAGTTCACCCAAAAATTTTAATTCTCTCATCATTTATTCACCCTCATGCCATTCCAGATGTATGACTTTCTTTCTTCTGTAGAACACAAATGAAGATTTTTAGAAGAATATTTCAGTTCTGTAGGTCCATACAATGCAAGTGAATGGTGACCAGAACTTTGAAGCTCCAAAAAGTGCACAAAGGCAGAATAAAAGTAATCCATAAGTCTCCTGTGGTTTAATCCATGTCTTCAGAAGTGATATGATAGGTGTGCATGAGAAGGAGATCAATATTTAAGTCCTTCTTTACTATAAATCTCCACCTTTGACCAGCCCGACCAGTAGGTGTCTGAATGTGAAAGTGTAGATTTATAGTAAAAAAGGACTTAAATATTGATCTGCTTCTCATGCACACCTATCATATAACTTCTGAAGACATGGATTAAACCACAGGAGACTTATGGATTACTTTTATGCTGCATTTATATGCTTTTTGGAGCTTCAAATTTCTGGTCACCATTCACTTGCATTGTATGGACCTACAGAAGTTTCTATGCTTATAATAAACAAGTTTAAATCAATAGTTTTATATTTGTTCATTTTTAATTCAATTTCATCATTCGTAATGCTTCATGGGATTGTAGTTTATTCCGCTCTATTACGATACAGCTTTTGTGGTGATTTGTGTTTGACAGGGTTTCCTTTATCTATAACTATGGGTGATTACATGAACTATTGTTTCTGTAATAATAGTGGAATTGTAAATATAGGAAAAGTAATGTCATATTCAACCAGAACTCAGGTTATACAGTAGTGTGAATATTGTACTTCCTCTCACCCCACAGATGGGCATGATTTGCCCTCATATCACAGGTGTGTGCGTTCGTGCGTGCGTGCGCGTGCTGACTGGCTGGGTGAAGCTGCCAGTGATTCACACCAAAACCAGAGCAGAAATCCGAACTTATATAAACACATTCCAGATGTCTTTGTCAGGCCTGGGACTCAGGTAAAACTATTCTTTATAAGATTGTGCAATTCTCATTTCTAAGAAAGTCTTGCAAGTTTGCCTGCCTATGACTGAAGTTTAAGGCGTTTGAGCAACTTCATAGACTGTATAAACGTGTGGAAGGTTTACTTTTTGCACAACACAGACGATAAAGACTTCTGTCCTCCAGTGCGACAGAATGGAATTGAATCATTCCAATATTATAAACCTTATGCTGGAATGTTCGTTCACACAGGGAAAGAGAGGTTGGAATGTTAATTTGCCCCAGAGCAGGAAGGTGCACCTGGCATCTGCCCCAAACACAAAACACTGACTTGAACTGCTCAAACAACCCTGAAAACCATTGAGGAATGAGGACAAAGTGTCTAGAAATGTGAGCACTTTTTCTTGGTTTACATTCAGTGACCCTTACGTCACTGTCATACGTTTCTGAGAGTAGTGCATAATTTGTTTTCAAATCAAAGCAGGTTACGTCGCCATTGTCGTCCAAATACGTAAAAGTGTTTTGTTTTCATTTGTGCACATGTGTATCATGATCAATGTTTTAGTTTGATGCAGTGTTATTTGTTTGACTATATTCCACCCTGACATGTCACTTATTTTTATTGTTCAGATCAGTATTGTATGATATTTGTGTTTGCAATCTCGATCGTTTGTCTGGACTAGCGTTTAGACGGGCCGTCCCACTCTGAACAACATTTCTGGTTTCGCCTGTATTACTTCAACTGCCAATCTCGTAACTCTGCTCTCATTAAAGCATAGCTTGCATTGTTTACTGCATTTTCCACCGCAGACATGTCTGAACAGCCTCACGCAAACATACAAACATGTTCAGACGGTTCTTCAAGGCCCACCTGTGCCGGCGTGGCCTCAGCTAGACCAAACACAAGCGTCTGCTAAACAAACGTCTGCTTATCCAAACATGCACATCTGAACTTGATCTATTCTAGACCTTCAGATGTAATGAGCCAACACATCCTGCATAATGTGTGCGCACAAACGCTCGCTGAGTCCCTGGCAGAGGCTGTCCTGGTTAATCCAAAACTGGTAAAGTCCTGTGACTAGTTCTAGCAGGGGAACTTTTGCTGTACCAGCAGGGTTAGGATACACACACACACACATTGAACGAGAGAGAATTTTCCATCTTGAATGGTCTAAAACACACAAGCTTATCAGAATCCCTTCTCATTCTAAACAAACACACTAAGTTATGCTATATGCATCAATATAGAAGTTTTGGCTGATACAAATAGCCGACAGTTGTCTTTATAATTACTGATAACTGATTTGATGGCTGATAAATCTGTCATCTGTTGAAAAACACTGCTCCAATCTGGACTTTTACATGCATTGATCTTTTGGCATGTAGGAGTTCATGCTGTGAGTCTCCGCGGTGTCATGCACAACGAGTCACGTGATAAGATGCACGGATTGACGGTCTCAGAAGCGGAGGCAACTGAGACTTGTCCTCCACCACCCGGATTGAGGTGAGTAACCGCGCCACCACGAGGACCTACTAAGTAGTGGGAATTGGGCATTCCAAATTGGGAGAAAAGGGGATAAAATAATAATAATAAAAACAATCATCTTAATATAGTGGAATTCCTGTTGGACAACTACATTACCCATGGTCCAGCAGAGAAAGCTTCACCAATCAGAGAACCATGGCCAACAAAGCCCTCGAAATAAGACCAGAAGCGACCGGCTACTTGTATATCAGAATGCTTTGCAATAAACGTAAACTATATATATATATATATATCTCACATGACTCATTGTGCATGCTACTCTCCACGATCCATGCATAACTTACCACACGCCCCATTGAGAGCGAGAACCACTAATCACGACCACGAGGAGGTTACCCCATGTGACTCTACCCTCCCTAGCAACCGGGCCAATTTGGTTGCTTAGGAGACCTGGCTGGAGTCACTCAGCACACCCTGGATTCAAACTCATGACTCCAGGTGTGATAGCGTCAATACTTGCTGAGATACCCAGGCCTCTCCCTCATTTTTTATTTAATTACATCATTTGCAATGCTTCATGGGATTGTAGTCCATGCCCTCATTAATAAAATTAAATATACAGTTTTGTCTTTTTTGTCTGATTTTTGAATACTTTTTAGCCTTAAATCAAAGTTTGCAATGTTGTGATTCACCTTGGGGCTGGTTGATTTGGTTCATGCTTTCCAACTCTTTAATGGAGGATTTTTGTCTATGGAAGTCTATGGGAAAAAAATGAATGGGAAAAATATTTCTGGAACCCAGACGGCTGGAAAAGTGGGCGGGCACTGTTGCACTCTATTTTAACTCAACTGGAACACTGTATTGACCAATCAGCATCCAGAATCAAAACTGTCAGTTTCTAATTGCTGATAAATCGAACTCATTACCACAGTCTCCTCTCAGACGCCTGGCCAAAATGCACAGACACTCCGAAAGTTCCCACGGACGCTCTGAGAGTTCCCACAGTCGTGTTTCACTGTCACCATGAGTGCTCGTAAGTCAGTGAGAGAGGGACTGTCTGTCTCTCTCTCTCTTTGTGTCTGTCTCTCAGTCTCTGTGCTTTGTCATTCCCATGGAAATTTGCAAGCAAATTGGGACACCCTGTGACCTCGCTCTCAGATTCAGATTCAAATAACTTTATTGGCATGGCAAAAGAAAATCGTACACTGCCAAAGCATAGTAACATTAAATATACATACATACACATTTACACACCTATACATGCAGTTAAAGAAAACGATGTAAAAATGCAATAAAATAAAGGAATAGTAAAAAGTGTAGATAAAAGCGGTTTGTTATGCTATGTTTTCCATTGTATGCATGTGGCACAGTGTTTCGGTTATTGTCTGATAGTGGTCCTGTTCCACTGGTTGTCCTTTTGTTGTGGCAGGACTCGACATATCTCACAGCCAAGTTTGAGCTTGCTGGGGTTTCTTCAAGTAGGTATGAAAGTTTGTCCTTGTGATGTATCCGATTATAGTCTTTGTGGCTCTCTCTCTATCACATACCACCTCAACCTACTCAACCGCCTGAGGCACTGTCACTGTCAGCAAGTGTGTGTGTGTGTGTGTGTGTTCTCTGTGTGTGTGTGTGTGTGTGTTCTCTGTGTGTGTGTGTGTGTGTTCTCTGTGTGTGTGTGTGTGTGTTCTCTGTGTGTGTGTGTGTGTGTGTGTGTGTTCTCTGTGTGTGTGTGTGTGTGTGTGTGTGTGTTCTCTGTGTGTGTGTGTGTGTGTGTGTGTTCTCTGTGTGTGTGTGTGTGTGTGTGTTCTCTGTGTGTGTGTGTGTGTGTGTGTGTTCTCTGTGTGTGTGTGTGTGTGTGTGTGTTCTCTGTGTGTGTGTGTGTGTGTGTGTGTTCTCTGTGTGTGTGTGTGTGTGTGTGTGTTCTCTGTGTGTGTGTGTGTGTGTGTGTGTGTTCTCTGTGTGTGTGTGTGTGTGTGTGTGTGTGTTCTCTGTGTGTGTGTGTGTGTGTGTGTGTGTGTTCTCTGTGTGTGTGTGTGTGTGTGTGTGTGTGTTCTCTGTGTGTGTGTTCTCTGTGTGTGTGCTCTGTGTGTGTGTGCTCTGTGTGTGTGTGCTCTGTGTGTGTGTGCTCTGTGTGTGTGTGCTCTGTGTGTGTGTGTGCATGTTCTGTGTTCTGTGTGCGTGCTCTGTGCGTGTGTGTGCGGTGTGTTCTGTGCGCGTTCTGTGTTTGTTTGTGTGTGTGTATGCATTGTGTGTGTGTTCTGTGTTGTGTGGTGTTTTGTGCGCGTTGTGTGTTCTGTGTTGTGCGTGTGTGTGTTCTGTGTTGTGGTGTTTTGTGCGCGTTCTGTGTTCGTGTGTGTGTGTGTGTGTGTGTGTGTGTGTGTGTGTGTGTGTCTGCTCTCATCAGCTGCTCAAATCGTCTCTTTAAATAGACATCATAGTGTCAATAACACTGTTCCTGCAGACTGTGATATGACTGATTCTGTTTGTTTTTCAGTATTATCTGTTATTGATTCTTTTAAAAGTAACAAAACAACAGATTAGAAAAACAGAATTGTTTAAAAGAAATGACAAAGATCACAGAAAGACACAAACATGCAAGCATCGATAGAGGGACTTGAAATGTACAATAAATTATAGTGTATAGTAGTGATGTCAAAAGTACCAGTACTTCGGTACAAAGTCGATACTAAAATAAAAAAGATGTCACAATACCAGTGTTTCTGCAGTTACTCACACTGTGTCTGACACACAACAGCTTTTATTGTGTGATTATTATTAAACCACAAAAGGATGTGATTTAATTCAATAAATATACATTATGCATGTTCGACTCATATGCTGAAAACACCAGATTTTATGAGCATTGTGCGCTGTGCTTGATGACACATTTACTGTGAAGCACGCAGCACCT
>NC_059355.1:51380015-51420015 GCF_019703515.2 Myxocyprinus asiaticus
GACGACATCAAAGCACAACTCGCCACGCGCCCCACCGAGAGCGAGAACCACATTATAGCGACCACGAGGAGGTTACCCCATGTGACTCTACCCTCCCTAGCAACCGGGACCAATTTGGTTGCTTAGGAGACCTGGCTGGAGTCACTCAGCACGCCCTGGATTCAAACTCGCGACTCCAGGTGTGATAGTCAGCATCAATACTCGCTGAGATACCCAGGCCTCCCTTGTCTGATTTTCAAATACTTTTTTTCCTCAAAACAAAGTTTGTGGTTGCTCAGGAAAATGGTGGATACACTGGTCTTCAAAAGTCTGAGACCATATTGAAAATTGGCATTGTTTTTTTAATAGTCAGACCTGGAAATAAAGAAAGTTTTAGAAGTTTGGAAAATTTAAAAGGATTAAAAGTGATGTAAAATGACCCAGAAATATTTCAGATTCTGCACTATTTCTTGGCGAATAATCAAATATAAGTAAATTAGTGTCAAAACAGACACCTACCAAATAAAAAAAAATTAAAAAAAAACATTCAAACTTATTACTGAAATTATGCTAACAATACCATTTAAAATGTAGAAATTCAATATGATTCAATAACAAAAAAATAAAATATATAACATTAGAAAAGAATTCAAAATGAAAGCATTTTTAGTTTTACTAACCCAAAATAAAAGTAATTAAACTATAAATGTGTCTTTTTGTATTCCTTAAACCCAGGAGGGCAGTTTGTGGTCATCAGATGGTCCAGGATCTTCTAGTGCCATGACTGAAGTAAGCTTAATGTCTTTGACACAATCTGTGAGACTTTTACAGTGTTCAGTGCATTCAGAAAGTATTCAGACTCCTTCATTTTTTTTCACATTTTGTTATGTTGCAGCTTTATACTAAAATGCTTGAATTTTTTTCACATCAGTCTACACTCCATACCCCATAATGACAAAGCAAAAACCAGATTTTTGATAACTTTGCAAATTTATTAAAAAGAAAAAACTGAAATATCACATTGACATAAGTATTCAGACCCTTTGCAATGACACTTGAACTTGAGCTCAGGTGCATCCCATTTTTCTGGATCATCTTTGAGATGTTTCTACACTTTCATTGGAGTCCACCTGCGGCAAATTCCATTGATTGGACATGATTTGGAAAGGCACACACCTGTCTATATAAGGTCTTACAGCTGAAAATGCATATCGGAGCAAAAACCAAGCCGTGAGGTCAAAGGAATTGCTCCGAGACAGGATTGTATCGAGGCACAGATCTGGGGAAGGCTACAAAAACATTTAGGCTCCATTGAAGTTTCCCAAGAGCACAGTGGCCTCCATAATTCTTAAATGGAAGAAGTTTGGAACAACCAGGACTCTTCCTAGAGCTGGCCGCCTGGCCAAACTGAGCAATCGGGGGAGAAAAGCCTTGGTAAGAGAGGTGACCAAGAACCCGATGGTCACTCTGGTTGAGCTCCAGAGATCATGTGTGGAGATGAGAGAAACTTGCAGAAGGACAACCATCACTGCAACACTCTAGCGATCTGGGCTTTATGGCAGAGTGGCCAGACAGAAGCCTCTCCTCAGTGCAAGACACATAAAAAGCACCTAAAGGACTCTCAGACTCTGAGAAACAAGATTCTCTGGTCTGATGAAACACAGATTGAACTGTTTGGCCTCAATTCCAAGCGTCATATCTGGAGGAAACCAGGCACCGCTCATCACCTGTGCAATACAATCCCAACGGTGAAGCATGGTGGTGGTAGCATCATGCTGAGGGGGTGTTTTTCAGCAGCAGGGACTAGGGGACTGGTCAGGGTTGAAGGAAAGCTGACTGCAGCAAAATACAGAGATATCCTTAATGAAAACGTGGTCCAAAGCGCTCAGGATCTCAGACCGGGTTGAAGGTTCACCTTCCAACAGGACTAAGCACACAGCCAAGACAACACAAGAGTGGCTTAGGGACAACTCAAGCCCGGACTTGAACCCAATCGAACATTTCTGGAGAGATCTGAAAATGACTGTCCACCGACGGTCCCCATCCAACCTGACAGAGCTTGAGAGGATCTGCAGAGAAGAATGGCAGAAAATCCCCAAATCCAGGTGTGCAAAGCTTGTCGCATCATACCCAAAAAGACTTGAGGCTGTAATCGATGCCAAAGGTGCTTCAACTAAGTACTGAGTTAAGAGTATGAATACTGTCAATGTGATATTAAAGAGAAAAAACTGAAATCAATTATTAAGTATCAAAAATCTGGTTTTTGCTTTGTCATTATGAGGTATGGAATGTAGATTGATGTAAAAAAAAAAAGAAATTTTTTTAAAGCATTTTAGTATAAGGCTGCAACATAACAAAATGTGAAAAAAATTAAGGGGTCTGAATACTTTCTGAATGCACTGTATATTCATTAGAGTTGTGTCTCACTCTCCTGTCTGTCTCTCTTCAGCAGGTGTATACTCCTCGACCGCCGGACCGCATGCCGTCTTACATACAGCGTGAGCGTCTGTCTCGCTTCCAGCCCACGTACCCGTACCTGCCGCACGCCATCATCAACCTGCCCCCAACCATCTCGCTGTCAGACGGAGAGGAGCCACCACCCTATCAGGGTCCCTGCACGCTTCAGCTGAGAGATCCGGAGCAACAGCTCGAGCTGAACCGAGAGTCAGTGCGAGCCCCTCCAAACCGCACCGTCTTTGACAGTCCGCTCATCGACGCATCACTGTGCTCGCCCAGTGCCAACGCAGGCATCAGCATCGGGCGGCTAGAGTGTGCTCCGCCCACGTATAGTGAAGTTATAGGGCACTACTACCACCCCACGTCATTACCACGACACACGCAGACTCAATCCGGTGCGGTTGTGCCGCCAACGGTGCTGGTACAGGGCGTGCTGCAGCCGACACCTCAGCAACTCACCCGCACAGACAGCAGGAACGCCCGCAACAAAGAGAAACACAAAGCACAGCAGGTCTGACGGCCTTCGGTGTGTTGACGTGTGCTATGACGGACGAAAACGTGTTAATATGTGCACTGGCATGAACGATCGCTGGCATGAGGGCTAGTTAGTGTCTTGGCACAGTAGTATCCGCAGCCGTGCTTCCTTTAAACTCTTGGGTAAGTGGCGGAAAGCACGCTTGGAGAAAAATCACGTGCTTGGGCACAACAGTCCCACAAAAGGACTGGCGGTTCTATCTCTCTTCCTGTTTTTGTTTTGTTTTTCACTCACAAGCTCTCTGAAGAAACACAGAGGTGATAAACTTTCTTTAAATATTTACATGTTGTGTGTCGTCGCTGCTCTTAGCTCTCTCTATATACTGACAAGCTCCCACAAAACTGACCATGAAGAGTTTGGAATACTGGAAGTCTGCGGTCTTCCTTTTAGAAGTGACTTTTTGTATCCCAGGGTTCTGGTTTCGTACCATTTTTGGTTGGTGTGCCGGTTGTCCACTCAGTGATTCTGACTCACGTCTTCGCTCAGTTGTTTATCATTTACCACAGTAGTCAGTCGCGAAGTTTCAAAGTGGTTTGTGTAAAAGGTGCCAATGTGTTTTTACATCCAGCGTTGTGCAACACTTGCATTGTTTTGCTTGATCGGTTTGCACTATGTTGAACACATTAGACTTTGAGACAAAAATTAATTGATTATGTATTGGCAGAAAAGGCTACACAACAAAGAGTTGATTCATTTGTGTATGATGTAAGAGAGAGTAGTTGCTCATTTGTAGGGGTGCCAACTTGACATGCATTTCAGATTGTGCGTGTACCGTACGCAGGTATATGCATTAATGTATGCGTGTGTGTGTGTGTGTGTGTATATATACATACATGTATATGGAACGCTAAAAAAACAAACGTAAAAAGCACGATTTTAGAGTTATTTATATTAATGTCTAAAATTGCACTATTTTTTATATAACAATATGACAAGCGGAGGCTTGTGAACAGTCCACACATAGCATGAGTGTTGGAAAGTGATTCTTGAATGGACTGAACTTCGTGTGAATGAGTTCAGCACTTGTTAGCCCTTAACTCCACAGCTGACCTATCAGATGCCTTTGCTTCACAGCTCGACTGAACGAATCGAAAATCAACGGAGAGTTCTAGAGATTGTGTAGTCGTCTCAAGCCTTAGAACTAGTTAAACTAGAGTAGTTTAAGAGCCCTTGAATTCCTCATGTGTATTTGCCTTAATTTCTATTATAGATTCTAGAAATCTGTGTAATCTAAATTCACAATCATTGATGTTTAGGACTCAGGATTTCTTCTGTTGTGCTGTGGCGCACCGGCTCACTTCCTGTCCAGCTGTGCGGCGTCTCTTTATAGCACTTTACAGACTGAAGGAGGGAAAACAATCTACACCTGCAGCCGCTCGTTTCCTTGAGAGGAAAACAAAACTAACGGAAATGAATATGCAACTGCTCCCTCATCGGTCGAGCTCGCAGAACTACAAGTCACGGGGTGTTCGGACAGCCGAGTCGCTGAATCAATTAATCACAAATTGAACACAATCTCATTCAGTAGTGACTCACGGTCGGCTCTCAGTGAACGTCTGTGACTCATTTAAATCTGCCGTGTTCTGATCGCTGAGGGAATATCGGGTTCGATTTTTCTGTGTTGGTTTTTACTCTTGGGAAACGGCGCTGACAGGAATTCTGGAGAGAGAAACACAATGAGGCTTTACAGTTACCAAACCCTTCAGTATTAAGCCACATCCACACTAATGCATTTTTCACTACGTTTACGCCTCTCATCCACAAAAGAACGGCGTTTTCCTTCAGCAGAGCATTTCGAAAATGATCTAAGTTACACACACCATTGGAAAACAATGACGTTGGGAAACTGAAATTGGAATATTCAAAAGGAAACAGATTAGTGTGGACGTGGCCTTAGAATAACAGATGTACTCCAAAGTGTATTTTTAATAGATTTTTGGATTGATTCATGTTGCATTTTAATGATATGTACAGGATTATTACTGAACACTAAGACAAATGGATAGTACATCAAAAATGAAAATTCTGTCATTATTTACTCACTCTCATGTCGTTCCAAAATGACCAGTACACCCTTTAAAATTTCTCCTCCTGTGTTCCACAGACGAGAGAAAGTCATGTGTGTTTGGAACAACATGAGTGTAAATGATTACAGATTTATACAAAGGGTTAACTAGTTAGCTGTGCCCATTGGTTAACTAACTCTCTCCTGTCGGGCATGAGGTCTTTCCTTTACAGAGATGCCCCAATTTGTACCCGCTGAAGTGCCAGTGTTGCCTGATCCCTCATTTACATGACCTGGCACCAGTCAGCCAATCAGGTGGTCGTTGACAGGAAGTGATATTGTATGGATGATGAGGATAATAAGTTAGTTTAGTGGAGAGAGTTGCAATATACCGACTATTTGCCTTTTGATAATGTAGTTGTTTAGCTAAGATGAAAAATGTACTAGTTGTTGTTATTTGTTCTTGTTGCTTTTTCTCTTAAAGGTCAAATAATTTTATTTCTTTAAACAAATGCCAGATTTATTATGATTTATGCATCCAGATAATGTTTAATAAGCCCCTTTGCTTTAGTTTCCTTCAGACTGCTCATTAGTTAGTTAAAGTGAGTGTTAACCTGAGAACCCGTAATCATCGAGATGTCACTCTCGTGTGACGTGTGCCTTTGAGTAGCCAGTAAAAACTCATGTGTGCTGTTTTTAGTGCGATTACTCTCCATTCTGTTGCCTTCTCATGTCAGACTCTCCCTAAAAACATTGGAATCTGTTCTTGAAAAGACGTGTTGATTGCAGTTTTGATTTTGTCACGTTTTAAGCACAATATGTAACCAAACATTGGGGCTGTTTAAAAAGATCTTGCGATCACATCATCTTAATGTTGCTTTAAGTTTGTGTTTCACAGATCGGATGAACAATGAGTCACTGAACCAGACGCTTTTAAAAGCTCCACTTGAAACACAAGTTTCTGGATGACTAATTCAGACATTTCCTGGGTTCTTAATCAGATAACTGAAGGCTTTCCATGTAAAAGAGGCATTTCCAAAGAAGGACTTTTCTCGACAACCCTTTTACACGGTTGAAAGGGGTCAAATGACTTGATCATAGCTCTTATATTATCTCTTATGCTTGCATATTGTTTTGAGGATTCAGTTGAACATTTGAACATTTCTCTGTGGTTGCAATATGAACATATTTATATTCAGAACTGAACAGTACTTTAGAGGTTTGTGAAGCATCTGCAGTGATCTCTTTTTCCCTGGATAATTAGAGTTTCTGTCCATCTCTTGAGATATTTGCATGTTTCCAGCTGAAATGCATTGCAGTAAATGCGTATAATAAATGCCTGTTAGTGTCAACAATGACCGCTTACATGTAACTGTTTTGTTTACTTTTATTTATATCAGATCCTGAAAAGTGTTACTGGATTTTTATCTTTGTTGCTGTGTGAGCAGGGGACAGTGTCTATAACACCATGTTACACAATCTGATACATTTCAATTAACTGCCAATTAAACATTTTACAAAAGAATAGTTTTGGGCTCTGTTTGTTTGTTTGTTTGTTTCACTGTTTTATGACTTCTTTGCATTCACAGTCATCACAACACTTGTGTTATATGAGATCTGCTGTATATAGCAGAGACCGGGGCTAGTTGTCACACTTTTCAGGGTAGGTTTATTGTTGAGTCAAGTTCTGTTTAGAGAAAAAGTCTTGAGTACAAAAAACTAGAAATATTAATACAGTTCATTGAACACATGTTGACCTTTTTTTTAGTTGAACTAGATGGGGTATGTTGTCACAGTAAACCCCACCACCACTGAAATAAACAACCTGGTCTCATAGAATGAATGTTACTATAACTACATTTTTGCAAACTGATTTTTACATGCTGCATTCTACGTTTCGCTGCAGTTTCCTGCTGAAATGAACACTTGAGGTGCTACAACAACTGTGCGATTTATTCACTTTCACACAAATCACGAGTACAACGGCTGATTATGACTTTAGACAAACGTATTTTTCACTCTTATTACTCCCCTCCTGCTATGTTATGATATCAAAACACTCACTTTAATGCATTATTTGAAAACAAAACATTTGAACACTTGTATTACAGACTCACCTACATATATACACTTACTCCTGAACTGATAGTGTTGCACTTTGGACTCAACAACAGCTCTTCAAGTCCAGACTAAAACACACACAAGTGAAAGTGACGTAGAAGTGAAGCGGAATGACACTCTTGCTTCAGTAAACGTGTTTTTATTTTATTTTTCTTCATTTCTAATTTGCATTTTAAAACCATCGGTTAGGTGATGGTTTAGGGGAAGGATGTCTGTTTTGTTTAACTCTTATTTATCTTTTCAGACACTTGGTTAAATTAGCAATGTTCACGTAAATTTCATGAGACCAGGCTGGAAACAAAATCTGTTGTGTTTTTATCCACACCTTACAAAATAAAAATAAATAAATTATGATGCACAAAACGATACTGATGAAACAACAATAAAAAAAAAATATGAAAAATGTAACAAACAAATTAATGAAAATATTGTATAGGCCAACAAATATTGTTAATGATGATTTGTGACATTTTGTTTTGATTAAAAGAACATTTTCTGTTTTTATGATCAAACAGGAGTACACTTTCAGACATTTCTACATTTGTCCCATTATTAAATATATATATATAAATATATATATTGTTTACTTTTCCTTTATAAAATGGGGTCATTTTTTTAATATTGCACAGTTTTAAAGGCAATTGTGTCCTAGAGTAATCAGATCAAAATATACCAAAACATCATTCATTTTTTATTTAGTAACAAGACAACGCCAGAACAAAGTCATTCATTTTGACAGAATATGTTCAAAGTCTGAATTCTTTTGCAAAACACTGTGCTTAAAATTACTTTTTTATTCTGTTGTTTTGTAAAAACATGCTTGGACATACAGTGCTGTGAAAAAGTATTTGCCCCCTTCCTGATTTCTTCTATTTTTGTGTATTTTTCATAGTAAATTGTTTTAGATCTTCAAACGAGATATTACAGAAAACAAAGGCAACCTGAGTAAACACAAAATACAGTTTTCAAATATATATATTTTATTGAAGCAAAAAAGTTATCCAACACCTATATCACCCATGTGAAAAACTAACTGCCCCCTTAAATTTAATAGTTGGTTGTGCTGCCTTTAGCAGCAACAAATGCTTCCGATAACTGGAGATCAGTCTTTCACAACACTGTGTGGGAATTCTGGCCCACTCTTCTTTGCAGAACTGCTTTAGTTCAGACACATTGGAGAGTTTTCGAGCATGAACTGCCCGTTTAAGGTCCTGCCACAGCATCTCAATCGGGTTCAAGTCAGGACTTTGACTAGGCCACTCCAAAACTTTAATTTCGCTTCTTTTGAGCCATTCAGAGACGGATTTACTCCTGTGTGCTGGATCATTGTCTTGCTGAATAATCCAGTTGCGCTTGAGCTTCAACACACGGACTGATGACCGGACGTTCTCCTTTAGGATTTTCTGGTCGAGAGCAGAATTCATGTTTCCATCAATTATTGCAAGTCGGCCTGAAGCAGCAAAGCATCCTCACACCATCACACTACCACCACCATGCTTGACCGTAGGTATGATGTTCTTTTTGTGGAATTCTGTGTTTGATTTACGGCAGATGTAACGGGACCCCTGTCTTCCAAACAGTTCCACTTTCGACTCATCAGTCCACAGAACATTCTCCCAAAAGCTTTGAGGATCATCAAGTTATGTTTTGGCAAAATTCAGACGTGCCTTAATGTTCTTCTGGGTTAGCAGTGGTTTCCGCCTCGCCACTCTTCCATGGATGGCATTTTTGGCCAGTGTCTTTCTGATAGTGGAGTCATGAACAGTGACCTTTATTGATGCGAGAGAGGCCTGCAGTTCCTTGGATGTTGTCCTGGGCTTTTTTGTGACTTCCTGGATGAGTCGTCACTGTGCTCTTGGAGGAACTTCGGAAGGTTGGCCACTTCTGGGAAGGTTCACTACTGTGCTGAGTTTTCTCCATTTGGAGATAATGGCTCTCACTGTGGTTCTTTGGAGTCCCAGAGCCTTTGAAACAGCTTTGTAACCCTTCCCAGACTGATGTATTTCAATCACCTTTTTCCTCATTATTTCTGGAATTTCTTTGGACCTTGGCATAGTGTGCTACTGGGTGAGACCTTTTAGCCAAATTCAAGCTGCTGTAAAAGTTCTATTTAGGTGTTGATTTGATTGAACAGGGCTGACAGTAATAAGGTCTGGGTGTGTCTAGTCCAGCTGAACCCCATTATGAATGCAGTTTCATAGATTTGGGGATTTAGTAACTAAGGGGGCAAATACTTTTTCCACACAGGCCCAGTTGGTATTGGATAACTTTTTTGCTTCAGTAAATAACATTATCATTTAAAAACTGTATTTTGTGTTTATTCAGATTGTTTTATGTTAGATTTTGTTTGAATTTTTGAAACAATTTAGTTTGAGAGATACACAAAAACAGAAGCAGGATGGGGGCAAATACTTTTTCACAGCACAGTATTTGTAGTTTAGCGCAGTTTGCAGTTCCACCACACGGTGTCGCTGTAAGCATCAGAACCAGTACTGGACTGTCGAGCTGAAGTTCTTCTTTCTGTCCAGCAGATGTCAGTACCGCTTCAAGATTGTTTCTGAATTCACTTTAAAGCCTTTCCATACAGTGATCGTTCTCACTGTTTTAAATGAGCACAAACAACTCTATAAACGATAGTGTTTTGATCAAATACATACCAGAACAGAAGAGAACATGAACAGAGTGCCAGAGAGGGTTTGCATCTAGTCAGCATGATTGCATTGAGTGTGCTTTACTGAACACATGTTGTGCACATCACAATCTAAAACTATCATAAATGTGGAATTACTATTGAGAATGACAGATCTGTGTTGAAAATCTTTGTTACTCAATTGCAATAAAATGTAAGTGACAGATGCTCTTATTTGGCATACACCTTTCTCAAAAGTGAGTGGACAAAAATGTCCCTATAGACTGAAATCAGTAAATGAAAACATTGTACACACAGTACATCTTGTCTGAAATATGGAGCACAATTTGACTGACAAGGGCAGTTTTATAAAAGCAGCTCTCAAAGGTGTTTTAGAGTTTCACAGTTTATCAGATGTTGTTGAAGAAGACTCATGTGACTTTAGCATGTGCATTAGAGGGTCTTTAACCAAAACAAGCACTCAGTCTTCAGATAAGAGGGTCATGGATGCTTCGTCTTGTTCTGGATGTTTGTTTGTTTGTTTTTAACATCAAGTTACAGGCCACACCAGATCTCATTTCTTCAAATATTTCAGAATTGTGTTTTCTCATTTTTAGTGGAAAGTTGATCTGCAGATTAAATACACTGTAAATGATGCAAACTGCTTTGTAAAATTACAAATAGTTCCACTTACACATGATATATTGTCAACTTGTGCATTCTTTGTGTACTCAAAGCATTATCTCTTAAATGCATATCTTACGATATATAAAAATTACACAAAAAATGTCATTATGCTTATTTTTACAAAATTCTACAGTTATTTTAGGAGTATAGATTAATAAAATCATGTGGACAATAGAATTATCATGGAATTATATGTCATTGCATTAGATAGTAAAACATCAAAGCAAAGTGTCATTTCATCAAACAAATGTTGCTGGAACTTTCTGCCAATTGTTCTATTATTTTAACTGCAAACCGTTTAACCAAGTCATTTTAGTTGGTGTATGAAGTCATGCTTTATCATTAAAATAAATAAATAAATAAATAAATTGGCCATCTCATGTAATATGTTATAAAATGAAGTGTGTACGACAATGAACAAGGATGAAATAAAGACATTATCTTGAATTTGTTGAGTGGAAAAACAAAAACATTTCTGTGAAAAGTGTTTTAGAAAGTAACTTAAAAGTTAAGTAATTAGTATTGTGATTACATTTTCAAAGAAGCAATCAGTAAAGTAATCTGATTACATTTTTAGATAAGCAATAAGACATTTGTAGTTTATTTCTTTTTTCTTCCATTTACATTTATGCATTTGGCAGATGCTTTTATCCAAAGTGACTTACAGTGCCCTTATTACAGGGACAATCCCCCTGGAGCAACCTGGAGTTAAGTGCCTTGCTCAAGGACGCAATGGTGGTGTCTGTGGGGATTGAACCAGCAACCTTCTGATTACCAGTTCAGTGCTTTAGTCCACTACACCACCACCACTCCATTTTATTGCACTAGATGTGTATGCTCTGTTAAAGGGACAGTTCACCCAAAAATGAAAATGCTCTCATCATTTACTCACCCTCATGCCATCCCAGATGTGTTTGACTTTCTTTCTTCTGCTGAACACAAATTAAGATTTTTAGAAGAATATTTCAGCTCTGAGGGGCCAAATCTTTAACACTAAACTACCACATACCCTACAGGAGACCATCCAGGGACACTATTACTATTTCAGCCATCTTTATGCCTAAACTACTTTTTAAATCTAGACAAAAAATAATGTCTAGCTTATTCTGCATTAGCAATAAATTATTACATCGTCATTTCACCAGAGCAAAAAAGATTTACTGTAGCAATTAACTCACCAGTCTAAAAAAATACATGGCAGCCTCAGTCACCATTCACTTTCATTGTATGAAAGACTGAGACTTCTTTTGTGTCCCACAGGAGAAAGAAAGTCTTACAGGCTTGGAACGACATGACGGTGAGGAAATGATGACAGAACTTTAGTTTTTGGGTGAACTATCCCTTTCAAATAATCATTGATGTTGCAAAACATTTGACATTTAAATGTTTTGTCATAAAGTAATAAGTTCATTGTGCAGCACCTGTCCGCATGTTTCATTCAGTGCTGTGTCAGAGGTTTGTGTGGAACAGCAGATAATCATTGTGACAGTTCTGAATGACACTGATAACCTTTGATTTCTGAGCGCTCATTATCTTTTTATTTTGATCCCCTTTTCTCCCAATTTGGAATGCCCAATTCCCACTACTTAGTAGGTCCTCGTGGTGGCGTGGTTACTCGCCTCAATCCGGGTTGGTGGAGGACAAGTCTCAGTTGCCTCCGCTTCTGAGACCGTCAATCCGTGCATCTTATCACGTGACTCGTTGTGCATGACACCGCGGAGACTCACAGCATGTGGAGGCTCATGCTACTCTCCACGATCCACACACAACTTACCACACGCCCCATTGAGAGCGAGAACCACTAATCACGACCACGAGGAGGTTACCCCATGTGACTCTACCCTCCCTAGCAACTGGGCCAATTTGGTTGCTTAGGAGACCTGGCTGGAGTCACTCAGCACGCCCTGGATTCAAACTCATGACTCCAGGTGTGATAGTCAGCGTCAATACTCGCTGAGCTCCCCAGGCTCCCCCATCTGAGCGCTCATTATCATGTAAAAGCTGTGATGGTCCTTGTCCTTCCGAAGTGGAAATTAAGTGATAGTGAATGAAAAGCCACCAGCAGCTTAAGAGACAAATATTACAGGCGCTGAATTACCAACAACAGCTAACAAAAACAGCCTCTATACTGGTCGCAGTATTGTTTTCTCACTGATGTAAGACATTATGGGCTCAGATGATGCACAGTCTATGGAATATGTTTTGCGGTTCAAATATACAGTGGCCAGATGTATTTTATTCAATTTGTGGAACTTGCACCCAATAAACTGAAAAGGCCTCCATCAACGGTCAACACATTGCAGCACTCAATTTTGTGTATTTTGTTTACAAGCAGCTATGATGTCAAATTATTTACTGTATATGGAAATATGAAGATTTCACAGAAATTTGTTCAATGTTTAAATCAATCATCAGAGCTCCAGGACTTGTCAATAGTTTGAAGAAATGTTTCTGCCGTCTGCTTTCGGTACTTACAAAAAGTACTGTGGTGGTGTGAGATAATAATATCATGGCACTTTGTTATAAGGATCATTCCTGGGATTCGGTTTCAATTTTAACTTGGAATTTGTTTTTTTCAATACATTGGATTAATTGACTAAATGCTCCACAACATTAGGCACATATTAAATCTCCAAAAAATAATATTTTCCCACCTCAGGCATCAAAGCCCTTTTATTATTTCCATTTTTTAAATTTTTTTTTGCTGATTTGGACATCTTTTGTTCTCAGTACATCACAGAGATAATGGAAGTGGTTTGAAACTGATTTTACACAATACTTGTTATTTAATAAACATCTACGCACTGCTCATGTGTCCCTCATATCAATTTAATGACTACAAATAAAACATTTATGACAGCTTTCTCATTTTTATGTGATGAAGCTACAAAAGCCAATTGTGTGTCTGTAATCGCATTATTTTTGTAAAAAAAAAAAATTATATTGGGGCCTGTGTATCTCAGCGAGTATTGACGCTGACTACCACACCTGGAGTCGTGAGTTTGAATCCAGGGTGTGCTGAGTGACTCCAGCCAGGTCTCCTAAGCAACCAAATTGGCCCGGTTGCTAGGGAGGGTAGAGTCACATGGGGTAACCTCCTCGTGGTCATGATTAGTGGTTCTCGCTCTCAATGGGGCGTGTGGTAAGTTGTGTGTGGATCGTGGAGAGTAGCATGAGCCTCCACATGCTGTGAGTCTCCGCGGTGTCATGCACAATGAGTCACGTGATAAGATGCACGGATTGACGGTCTCAGAAGCGGAGGCAACTGAGACTTGTCCTCCGCCAACCGGATTGAGGTGAGTAACCGCATCACCACGAGGACCTACTAAGTAGTGGGAACTGGGCATTCCAAAATTGGGAGAAAAATAAAAGTTTTATATTTAGCTTTTTTAAATAATATCCTTTGTTTGTGCTAGCCCTTAACATGTTAGGCTTTGCTCACCAAATAATACATTGATTTTTAATTGTGTTCCCATTTTAATTATCCAATATTTTCACTCTCATCTCAACCCCGTCACAACTTCCCCACCACTAGGCTACTTGGACCCATTCAAGTAAATACATAGATTTTGTAATGTATAAAATATTGGCTATTCCATAATTATGTCGCAATATTTATAAATGTAATGAATAACTCAAATGTGTCACAGGTTGACAGTGAAGAAATGTGACAGGGTTGTGTGTGATGGAGTTGAGGTCTTTCCTCAAAATTGACACTGTTCTTCATGTGATATAGGACATGAGACCACATAGCATGCATGAAATTAATTATATATATATATATATATATATTTATGGTTTAAAATATTATTTTGAAAACTTCTTAATTTCATGTGACAGGGTTGAGTTGTTGAGCTTGACCATACCCACCTGATCATCATATATATAATAGACAGTGTGCACATTTTTTTTTTTTTATAAAAACAAAAAAAACAAATACAAATTCAAGGAACAAATTCAGTGAACTGCCTCAGGGACACGACAAAATCCTTGGTATATGATAGAAAGAAGGCATTCTTTAGTGATTAAGATTATTTTAATGCAGTAATTCTTTTAATTATAATGGACGTATCAACATCTTGTAAAAAGCTTTCAACATTTCATTTAAAAAGTCTGGGGGAATGAAATATTACCGAATCTCAGGAATGACCCATAAACAATGGCACTGAAAGAGATTGCCATATTAGTGCACTATGGTATTTACATTGCACTTCAAAACACTTCTAAGAATACTATGGTACTTATATGGTACTGTGTAAAACAATCTAATAAAAGCAAACTAATACCATGCCACTTTATATCAGTGACTTATTATTGTATAATTTAAAAGGTATACAATTTTGTGTGTTGAGCAAATCGGTTTTGTTTTCGTCAAGCGCCACCTGGTGTCCAAATCCCTCCAACACACATACACCGATAGTCGCATATCTGTTGTTTGATCGATTTAATGATTAACGCCATATTTTAACCCTTGTGCGACCTACGGGACATTTTGGTTTTTTCGATCATTTTGGCTGTGTTAATGCCAACGGCATACATTTTTCCAAAGGTGTGTATTTTTGGGGGAATTTTTATATTTCAACCTCAGTTCCTATAATACATCTATAATACACTGTGTACACAAAATAGTTACACTCAGGACCTTCAGGACAAAAATGTCCCCATTGAAACCCATTAAAACTGCAATATTTGATCCCAGTGCCATTAAAGCATAAAATCATGAATTCTATGTTATTATACTTTCATTCTGGAGCCCTGGCTTCAAAATTTACATTTTTTATATTTTCCACCAGATGGCGCCATTTTCCTCATGTTTAGCCTATGGAGCAAATACATGCTTTTCCCCTATTCTCTGTTTGCTGTATTATAGAGCACTGCAGGACAATTTAATAAATGATGCAGATAAAATCGTGTGTGTGTTGGTATGGATGTCAGAGTGTGTTTTGTATGCGTGTAATGAGAAATTTGTGTGTGTGTGTAAAAAAACAACAACAGTGGCATTATGTAAACAAACTGGCATTTAAAGGGTTAAAATCCTGAAAATGAATGAATATTTGGTAGTTATGATCAGGACTGATGCTGGTTAAAAAAATTAACTCAGTGAAAGTGGAAAATAATATTAATGTATAATATTTTTATGGCAGTTTTCTGATGCAGACATTTTTGTCCTCTAAGGTCCTGACTTTTTTTTTTTTTTTTTTTTTAAATCTGACACTGCACTAAAAATAATAATGCATCAAAATCAATGTTGTTGCTAACCATTGACATATCCCAGACTGTGATAATAATAATAATAATAAATAATAATAATAAAAAATGCATTTAGTATAATGCATTTACATATATATATATATATATATATATATATATATATATATATATATATATATATAAAACAACAGTGGCATTATATAAACAAACTGGCATTTAAAGGGTTAAAATCCTGAAAATGAATGAATATTTGGTAGTTATGATCAGGACTGATGTTGGTAAATCTAAGTCAGTGAAAGTGGAAAATAATATTAATAATTTAATTTAATTTAATTTTTAATTTCTATATATATATATATATATATATATATATATATATATATATATATATATATATATATATATATATATATATATTATTATTATTATTATTATTATTATTATTATTATGGCAGTTTTATGACGCGGATATTTTTGTCCTCTAAGGACCTCTGAGTAACTTTTTTAAATTGACACACAAGGGTTAATACATTTGACTAAATAAATAGTTCGTTTAACGGTTACTGTATAAGGGCCTAAACATATGAAACTAGTTTAAATGTGTTATTATAATTTTTAGTAATTTTATTTTTAAATTTTATTATTTATAATTGAATGTTTATTTTCAAATTTAAATTAGATTTAAAATATGTAAACAAATAAAAAAACCAAACCAAGGTTGAGGGTGTCGCCAAAAACTCCTTCCGTCGAGACACACGGCTAAAGATTCAACATTTCAGTTCCGCTTCAGATGCATGCGACAGAACCGAACCGAGTCATGAGTGCCGATAATTCAGAGGTTCTTCTGCCTTTACGAAACCTGTTCAACACCGTGAAATGCACCAGAGATCGAGTGAGAGGTGAAGATTATCTGTTTTCACTTTATTTCACTAAACAGAATCAGACTTTTACTATGCTAACGGCTAATCTCTGTTCAAAACAACAATAATAAACATTTACATTTCAATATAAACCTTTACAACGAAACAGAAGAGACTCGATCAAACTTAGTGACTGTTACAAATAGCTGCGGACTAATTTTATGTACAACTTGTGTGTTGCTAACTGCTGATAATGAGCAGGTTGATATTTGAATTATTATGATATTATGGACAAACTGATCACATGATATGAGGACTAGGGTTGCCACCCGTCCCGTATTTAAAGATAAAATCATGTGTTCCATATCGAATCAATATGGGACGCGATTTGTCCCGTATTTAAGATGATCAGATGGCGTCACGGTGAAATAATTCCAGATCACTAATTGAACATTGATATGGTGGATAAGGGACCGTCTGAAAAGTTCACAAATGGTGCTAAAACACTGGAGTTTTTTTCTATATAAATGTTTAATAAGGTCAAACAATGTATGAATATAATCACTGAGTCATAAACACAAGTGCAGGTGAAGGAAAAATAATAAACAAATAAAATAAATAAAAAATTAAAAATATGTATAAACCATCCAAAATGTATACATAAATAAGATAAAGAAGACAATCGAAGGAAAAAAAACATATATATATATATATATATATATATATATATTTTTTTTTTTTTTTTTTTTTTTTTTTTTTTACATAGAAATTATGTATTTTATTTTATAAGTCAGGGGTCAGGAGAGTTTTCATTTTAGCATATAAGAAAGGATATACATTTTTTTATTAATAACGCATATTAACTCAACGCATTTATTGCTAAAACTGTGGAGGATGTGGTTAGGGGCCATGATCCCCCCCCCCATTTAAGTGTCCCTTATTTTAAAACTTCAAAAGTGGCAACCCTAATCAGGACTGTCATTGTTTATGCCAGTGAACTAAAGACAACATATAAAAATGAAATATGATCATATCAGCTCAAATAAACCTTGTAAGAGTGAACATGTTAAATCTCGTCAGAAGCAGTGAAACACGTCATCATATATGTTTATAATCAGTATGTTGCAAAGAAAGTTTAATTAATAGCACTTATTGTAAACAAACATGGCCAAAAACACAAGGTGTTCATTAGGAATGGCAATTCAGTTCAAGGTGTTGTGTCAAATTAAATAGAAAAGTTACGATAAGAATAGAAATTATATCAAAGTATGAAAAGAAGTGGAATGAGAAGTATATAAGGTTTAAATTAAAGGAATATTTCATGCATAATACAAGTTAATCTCAATCGACAGTATTTGTGTCTTAATGTTGATTACCACAAAAATTTATTTCGACTCGTCCCTCCTTTTCTTTAAAAAAGCACAAATGTGTGTTCCAGTGAGACACTTACAATGGAAGTCAATGGGGTCAATCTGTAAACATTAAAATACTCACTGTTTCAACCTTTAAATATAGAGCACATTTAAAAACAACACAAGTTGACCCAAAGTGCTTTACAGATCAAACAAAGAAATAAATAATGACAGAGTTGATTTAAAGTTAAATATAAAACATAATAAAATAAATACAAACATTTAGATACATCATCATGTATTTATGCATTTCAAACTATTCAATAAACTATTCAAAAGATACAGAATAAAAATATGTTTAAAAATGGCTAATGGGGGCCTGGGTATTTCAGCGAGAATTGACGCTGACTACCACACCTGGAGTCGCGAGTTTGAATCCAGGGTGTGCTGAGTGACTCCAGCCAGGTCTCCTAAGCAACCAAATTGGCCCGGTTGCTAGGGAGGGTAGAATCACATGGGGTAACCTCCTCGTGGTCGCTATAATGTGGTTCTCGCTCTCGGTGGGGCGTGTGGTGAGTTGTGCGTGGATGCCGCGGAGAATAGCATGAAGCCTCCACACACACTACGTCTCCATGGTAACGCACTCAACAAGTCACGTGATAAGATGCGCGGATTGACGGTCTCAGACACGGAGGCAACTGAGATTCGTCCTCCGCCACCCGGATTGAGGCGAGTCACTACGCCACCACGAGGACTTAGAGCGCATTGGGAATTGGGCATTAAAAATTGGGGAGAAAAGGCAAAGTTAGTAGGGACAGAGTAGAATATAGTTGTTTTTTCATAATACCTACAAAGATATGAGGAACTCATCCAAATAATATAGCCTATATATAATTATGGCACACATATAATAACTGTTATGTAAAGCTAACAACTTTTTCTTATAACTGTGTTTGTGTTTTCAGATGGAGAATCAAACGAATCTAGTGGGATGTTCAATTTGTCAAACTTCTGGGAGACTCTGAGTTCAGTGTTTTAATGATCTTTTTCGTTCAGAATTAGCACTTATTTCTGTGTTTCAACCCCTCTAATGTACAATCACACAACATTATACACATTAATAACTAGTTTTCTTCTCTCGTCACAGATCAGGCTGTTAAAGCAACATCTCAAGAAGCAACAAAACTCAGTTTAATCTTCTCAAAGCCTCCGGTGCCGTCAGAGGAGGTGCTCTTCTTCATCTTCACCTCCAGAGTTCAGTCATACTGGAGCTTTGATTCATGTTCAACACGTGAACCTCACATGATGTTATGTAATGTTGCTTTAATGGTGTTGATTCATTTCGTGTCATTTCAGGACTGTGCAAAAATAGCAGAATCTGTTCAGAAGAGTGTGCTGACGCTGTCTACAGTTTACTTTTGGTTACCGAAGAGCCAAGGTAAGTTATGACACAATGACAAAAAAGATCAAATGCAAGCTGGTTAATTTGATAATTCTACAGATTTAATGTCCAGTCCAGTAATCTGCCCCAAAATGTGAAACACCCTTTTGAAATGGATCATGTCATAAAACTTCTTCAAAACAAATGTTTAAGAGACATGAGAAGGTCCAGCCAGGTCTCCTAAGCAATCAAATTGGCCCGGTTGCTAGGGAGGGTAGAGTCACATGGGGTAACCTCCTCGTGGTCGTGATTAGTGGTTCTCGCTCTCAACGGGGCGTGTGGTAAGTTGTGCGTGGATCGTGGAGAGTAGCATGAGCCTCCACATGCTGTGAGTCTCCGTGGTGTCATGCACAATGAGTCACGTGATAAGATGCGCGGATTGACGGTCTCAGAAGCGGAAGCAACTGAGACTTGTCCTCCACCACCCGAATTGAGGTGAGTAACTGTGCCACCACGAGGATCTACTAAGTAGTGGGAATTGGGCATTCCAAGTCTATATGAGCTATATAAACGTGTGTTAGATTTGGTTATCTGTACATTCCTGATTTATTTTTTACGGTTATTTTGTGAGCTGACTTTTGTTCAGTGTTGCACAATAAACAGCTATTTTAAATTCCACTGTAGACTGTCTGTATTTGGTAATTTGTCCTTTATTAAAGCTGTTTGGTGACCCTGTAATGATCGGTTAGTGTTCAGACTGTGACGCAACAGTTGAGAAATCTTGTGCTAACTGATATGAAAATAAATAATGACAGTGTCTGGTTTTGTGTAGGAATTACGTTACGGAAGGCCATTCGAGATGCCACCGCTGATGTGTTGGATGGTCTAGTGCAGCTGTTGGACGTTATTCTCTCCTCCACTTTACAAAGGTAACCAACATCTAATTAGCATCAAATCTGTGACAAATTTGCCAGATGAACTGCTGATGACAGGTTTATTCACACCGAGACCGAAATGAATGAAATGAAAACTATTTCACCTCTAAACATCATCTGCAGCCTGAAACTGAACTTTTGATCAGATTTTAGGAGTGAATGCACTTAACTGCATAGAGAGCTATAGGATGCTCCCTTGCTCCCTATTTAGTGAATGACTTAACCTCCAGTGTGCTGTCTGTCTGCACTGGTCTCAGAACAGTTTGAAATGCACCTTATTTTCATCCTAACTCCATATAAAGCCTCTGAAAGACATTTTTCTGTTTTTGCATTAAAACATTTATTCTCAGTGTGTTAATGTACAGTAAATATATAAGAATGCGTGTATTAATGGTAACAGAACCGTATTGTAAAATATTACTAAATAAAATATAGCAAAATTGACATTAAAGTGAAGCAGAAGGGGGCCTGGGTAGCTCAGTGGTAAAATACGCTGACTACCACCCCTGGAGATTGCGAGTTCGAATCCAGGGCGTGCTGAGTGACTCCAGCCAGGTCTCCTAAGCAACCAAATTGGCCCGGTTGCTAGGGAGGGTAGAGTCACATGGGGTAACCTCCTCGTGGTCACTATAATGTTGTTCTCGCTCTCGGTGGGGCACATGGTGAGTTGAGCGTGGTTGCCGCGGTGGATGGTGTGAAGCCTCCATGCGTGCTATGTCTCTGTGGCAACGCGCTCAACAAGCCACGTGATAAGTTGCGTGGATTGACGGTCTCAGACGCGGAGGCAACTGGGATTCGTCCTCCGCCACCCGGACTGAGGCGAATCACTATGCGACCACGAGGACTTAGAGCGCATTGGGAATTGGGCATTCCAAATTGGGAGAACAAGGGGAAAAATCCCCCCCCCAAAAAAAAAAAAAAAAAAAAGTGAAGCAGAATGACCCACAGATGTGTTAATGTTTGAAAATATTCAAAATATGTTTTTTTCATTTTTGAGGGAACACGGTGCTAATTTCCACATATGTGGACATCATGTTTATCAGCGCGCTGACATGTATGAACAGATGTTTTGAAGCGGCATATCAAACGAAACTAGAGACTCTACTCTTTACAACCAAACAGGTTTGCCCGCAAAGATTTTTCCATGATATTAAATAATGTACATTAAGACAAAACACCAGGTATTTTACAAAATATGAGCACATTATATAAATATTAAAACAAGAAAGTATGTATTTACACCGCTTCTAGATTATTTAATTACTGCATATTTGCGTTGATTTTAGTGTTTTTGTGCGTGAAATGAGTAAAAGAGCACAAGAATAAACTCTGATGTCTTTATGTTTAAGAACATTTATAATACATGCACATAATGTATAAGTAGACTTTCAAAAAATGAACGGGTGTATGATTGTATTACAAAGGGTTCGTGAACTGCAGCGATTGTGTAAACTCATCAACATCTGCACGAATACAGCCGGTGTTTGCCAGTTGATTAGTGCCACCAACACACTGGATTGAGCAGCTGCAGCGACTCGAGAAACATGACAGAAACTCTTATCTCAGTCCAAAGAGAGAAAAAAAAAATCAGACTGCTCTCCATTAAAAAAATCTTTGGATTGTCAGCGGACGATTTGTCGGATCCGGTGTGAATAGCGCCATACCGAAGAGTTTTCTGGTACATTCATGTGTTTTTCCTGAAGTTTATCACAGGAGCAGCTGATGTCCACTGGAGGTGTTTGGGTGGCGTGTGACCAGTTTGATCAGCTGCCAAAAGGTTAGAGGGGGAACCGAAACTGAAAGATCTGGAAAGCTCTGACAAACAGTTCCAAACAGATTGAACTGGTTTTGATGATTAGTTTTGTGTTACAAATGATATACCAGGGTTACGATTGAGTGTATTTTATTAAAGCGATTAGATTCTGACCTGTCATTGAAATATTCTTCACAGATAACCGTGGTGCGGTGTTACGAGTCGTGACATCACATGTCAGTTTGGTGAAAGACGCTCTGGAAGAAATGGAGCAGGTCAGGAGAAACTTGAACAGTATTGTTTCTAATGAATCGATACATAAAGTCCTTATCATTTCAATATTTTAATGAATTGTTTACATTTATATGGGCAGTTAATATGACAGTTTTAACGCTCTGATCTTTATTCATGAGAAATACTCACTTTCTGTATCATTAATTCTCTTTGAAGGCGCTGACTGAGGCTCAGGACCCGTTTGGAGACATCTTAGAAGATGATGATGATGATGAAATAGTCGCTCGTGGTAACCAAGATACGTACTGGTCAGAGTCGGACCGTCAGCTCATATCTCAGTGTCAGGGTCTGATGAAGGCGTCCGGCGCATGTTTGCGCAAACTCTCGTCTGCGATCAAAAACAACGGCAGAGTGGATACGGAAGAGAATATCACACAGTTAGACGATCTCGCAGATGCAGCGAAAGAAATCAGCCCGAGGTGTGTTCTAAAGAACATATTGTGTAGGTCCCCCTCATGCCGCCAAAACAGCGCCAACCCGCATCTCAGAACAGCATTCAGAGATGATATTCTTCTCAGCACAGTTGTACAGAGTGGTTATCTGAGTTACCGTAGACTTTGTCAGTTCAAACCAGTCTGGCCATTCTCTGTTGACCTCTGATTAGATAATCGCATGGATGATTGTTGGTGTCAGACTGGCTGGTTTGAGTATTTCTGGGATTTTCACACACAACAGTCTCTAGAATTTACTCAGAATGGTGCCAAAAACACAAAACATCCAGTGAGCGGCAGTTCTGTGGACGGAAACACCTTGTTGATGAGAGAGGTCAACAGAGAATGACCAGATTGGTTTGAACTGATAAAGTCTACAGTAACTCAGATAACCACTCTGTACAATTGTGGTGAGAAGAATATCATCTCTGAATGCTGTTCTGAGATGCGGGTTGGCGCTGCTTTGGTGGCACGAGGGGGACCTACACAATATTAGACAGGTGCTGTTAATGTTGTGGCTGATCGGTGTATAAACCTGTTTAACAGAACATGCCATTGGTACAAAGTGCCTACTAAAATGCCAAGGAAACACTTTATAAACAGTTGTTCTGTTAATTCTCTAAGTGTTTGTTCTCATCAGTTTGAACTGATTTACAGTAAATGTTTGTCCTACACGGTCAAGGAAAACCTGGAAATATCAGGAACAAATCAGGCTGTTTAAATATCCCTACAGTTGCTAAATGCGCCTTTCTAATTAGCAAAATAAAGCTTATAACATGTGAACGGCTCAAATCAAAAGTACTTTATGACAGTTCTGTATTAAAAGCACAATTAATACACAGAGGAGCACAAATAACTCCTTCCTATCAACAGGTTCTAGTCTAAAAAACACAAACACAGTATTGTGTTTTTTTCTCCCAATTTGGAATGCCAACCTAGCAACCGGGCCAATTTGGTTGCTTAGGAGACCTGGCTGGAGTCACTCAGCACACCCTGGATTCGAACTCGTGACTCCAGGTGTGATAGTCAGCATCAATACTCCCTGAGATACCCAGACCCCCCTCACAAACATAGTACAGACGGACACGCGACAGCAGAACTTAAGAATTTTTTTAATCTGTAATAAGTCATGAAAAGTTTGTAGACCTGCTCAGCTCTGCAATATTTCATCAGCTAGTAATTGCTCTTTGTGAGGGAGTAATCTCTAGAACATGATTTAAGGATTCTTGTCTGGTAGGAGTTGTGATCATGTGTGTTTGTTTTATGTGTTTGCAGTGTTGATGATCTCACTCTCAGTCTGTACCCGCCTGTCCATCGCTCTGCTGTTGAACAGAACGTAAGATCTCACACATCAGTTCATAATCACAAATATGAGATGTGTTCAGACTGGAACCCCTCGACTGGTTAAGTCACAATATTAATAACATCACCAGTGGCTTTCGTGTGTCATTTCAGAAGTGCCGATTCAGTTTGAAAGAGTATTAAATCATGTCTCTTTCCAAGAAACGACCTGAATGTCTCAGAGTTCAGTGTTTGGATAAACTGTATCAGTCAAACATTTGGACACACCTGTTATGCACTTTTCAGAATAAAAGTCCTCAACAATGGTGTTTCTTCTTTTGTCACTGTAGGTGTGTAAACTGTCGTGTGTGTTGAAGAAAATGCTGGAGATCACGAGGTAAGAGAGCTTCATGTTGGTTTATTCTGTCTGAACATGATGAAGGATTCTTCTGATCGGTCTCTGTCATCACACCTAATCTCTCGTTTCCTTCACATCACTTACTTTTGCCCGTCACACCCTCTCAGTTTCTGTGATATGATTTCTTTCATCTTCTGCTCCTCTACTCCGCTGTGCTCAGGTGGTGTCATGTGTGTTTGGAGGCTGATGTGTCCTGGGTGGAGTTTCTTAGTGGTGCTGTGGATCACAACCTGGAGAAGATCAAATCACTGCTGCTCCACTCCAGCTCTTAGCGGCTGATCACACGAGAATCTCTTACATGGACTGTGTGTATCGTGTGTGTGCGAGCATGTGTGTGCGAGCGTGTGCGTGCGTGCATGCGTGTGTGAGTGTGCGCGTGTGTGAGTGTGTGCGCGTGTGTGTGAGCGTGTGTATAGTGTGTGTGCGAGCGTGTGTGTGTGTGTGTGTGTGTGTGTGTGAGTGTGTGTATAGTGTGTGTGCGAGCGTGTGTGAGTGTGTGTGAGTGTGTGCGTTTGTGTGTGAGCGTGTGTGTGTGCGTGTGAGTGTGTGTATAGTGTGTGTGCGAGCATGCGTGTGAGTGTGTGTATAGTGTGTGTGCGAGCGTGTGTGTGTGTGTGTGTGCGCGCGCGTGTGAGTGTGTATAGTGTGTGAGCGTGTGCGCGTGTGTGAGTGTGTGTATAGTGTGTGTGTGAGTGTGTGTGTGAGCGTGTGTGTGTGTGAGCGTGTGTGTGTGCGAGCGTGTGTGTGTGTGTGCGTGTGTGTGAGTGTGTATAGTGTGTGTGTGTGAGCGTGTGCGCGTGTGTGTGAGCGTGTGCGCGTGTGTATAGTGTGTGTGTGTGTGTGTGTGTGTGTGAGCGTGTGTGTGTGCGCGTGTGCGTGTGTGTGTGCGCATGTGCATGTGTGAGTGTGTGTATAGTGTGTGTGTGAGGTTTATCTGTGTTACATCTGCTTTAATGAGAGTTAAAACAACATTTGGACATTTTAAGTCTTGTAGAAGAGCGTTATTACACTTCTATATGATCTGAAGGCAGATGATGTCACCAAACAGAGCAAAGCTTATTTTGCATGAAACGTGGACATTTCTCCATAATTCTTCATATTTCCCATGAATAAATCTGTCTTTCCAATCGATGTTATGCTATCAGTTGTATGACTTCTAAAACAATTAAATATGTTTTGAATATATAAAGAATTTGTCATGGAAAAAATTACATTTAACATGTTTTTCTAAATGTAACAGGGTATAATGGGGCTAAAGCCCCAGCATAGGATTTTATTTGTATTTTTTTTTTTTTTGCTGGTTGCAAAGTGTATCAAGATTGAAAATATACATTTATTTTTTTAATATGGATGGAGCAACATAGTTTGTGTGAAAATAAATAATTACGGAAGGTTGTTTTGATTAAACACAGTGTATAAAAGACCCCCGGGGGGTTTCTAGTGATATAGGGTAATTATAGGGGCAATAGATATAGGGCAAAATGTGTCACCTAATGCAAATAATTTTGAGACAGCAAGATGCTTTTTTGAGTAACAAATGAAGACTAATATTTATTCAAAATAACCACCTCAGAAAATGTTGCATCATTGACATTTCAGGACAAACATATGAATCTCCATTGTGATTGGATCGGTCAATGTGAGCCCACTTTGAACATTCTTCAGAACAAATCGATTCTTTTAAACAAGGGGGCTTTTATATTCCAAAAACTATCAAAAATATTATATAATGTATGTGGTGATGTGGGCGTGGCCGAGCGACGTCTGTGGAGAGCGAGGCTGAGAGGAAGAACGATAAGGATTGACACCTGTGGGAAATTATTTTTAACAGCTGTTTGTGTTTGCAGTGAGAGCTGGAGAGAGATAAAAGTGGCAATCCAGACCGCCGGAGGAGAGAGAGAGATGCACAATGTTGACTGTGTGTTCATTCATTTATGTTGTGCCGAAAAGTGTAGAAATAAAACTCACATTGGATTGTTCACCCGGCTCCCGCTTCCTCCTTCAGAGAGAGTTAAAGATCTGTGTCACAATATAATACTATAAAAACTAAAGATGTAATTACCTCAAACAAAAGTGAAAACAAATAAGTATTTAGGCTCAAAATAAATGTGATAATTTCAGGGTTTGTCATTAGCAACATACATTTGCAACATTTTAAAATAATTAAATGTTCGATCAAATTACCTCAAAATCAACCTTTAGACATTGTCACTTTTCAATGTTTTGGGAGAAAATTTAATTAAAAGTGCCTTTAGCCTCTTGTACCCCATGTCTCCAGAACTCAAATACATTTTCACCTCTTTTGCAATTTTCGCTCAAATGACTCTTTATTACCGGCTGGTGTTGGAACAGCTTGTATTTCAACACAGATTGTGAGCACAAAAACGCTACAATGAAAACAAAGACAACAATGTTTATTTGAAGGATGATGTAACTAGACAAATAAAAATACAATTGAATTGTCATTATTTCACTAAACATTTCTGCATTTACTTTTGATATGATATATAAAGTGAGTTTTCTCCCAATTTGGAATGCCCAATTCCCACTGCTTAGTAGGTCCTCGTGGTGGTGCGGTTACCTCAATCCGGGTGGCGGAGGACAAGTCTCAGTTGCCTCCGCTTCCGAGACCGTCAATCCGTGCATCTTATCACGTGACTCGTTGTGCATGACACCGCGGAGACTCACAGCATGTGGAGGCTCATGCTACTCTCCACGATCCACACACAACTCACCACACGCCCCATTGAGAGCGAGAACCACATAATCACGACCACGAGGAGGTTACCCCATGTGACTCTACTCTCCCTAGCAACCAGGCCAATTTGGTTGCTTAGGAGACCTGGCTGGAGTCACTCAGCACACCCTGGATTCGAACTCGCGACTCCAGAGGTGATAGTCAGCATCTGGGATTTTATTTATTTTGGACATCATATCTAATGTGAATTTTGATTGTTTCCTTGCGAGTGTAAAGACTGTTTTCACGGAGTGTTTCCCCTCTGTGAGTGTGCGTGTGTGTGTGTGAGTGTGTGTGTTTCTGTGTGAGTGTGTGTCTGCGTGAGTGTGAGTGTGTGTGTCTGTGTGAGTGTGTGTGTTTCTGTGTGAGTGTGTGTCTGTGTGAGTGTCTGTGTGAGTGTGTGTGTCTGTGTGAGTGTGTGTGTTTCTGTGTGAGTGTGTGTGTGTGTGAGAGTGTGTGTTTCTGTGTGAGTGTGTGTCTGCGTGAGTGTGAGTGTGTGTGTTTCTGTGTGAGTGTGTGTCTGTGTGTGTGTCTGTGTGAGTGTGTGTTTCTGTGTGAGTGTGTCTGTGAGTGTGTCTGTGTGAGTGTGTCTGTGTGAGTGTGTGTTTCTGTGTGAGTGTGTGTGTCTGTGTGAGTGTGTCTGTGTGAGTGAGTGTGTGTGTGTGTGAGGTGTCTGTGTGTGTGTGTGTGTGTGTGTGTGTGTGTGTGTGTGTGTGTGTGTAGATGTGTGTGTACAGGTTTAACCTTCGTTGTGGGGACCAAATGTACCCACAAGGATAGTAAAACCTGAGATCACCTACGTTGTGAGGACCAAGTATTGAGAATCAACCTGTTCTGTGACATATGGAAATAACATACTAAATGATGTTTTACTGAAAATGTAAAAATGCAGAAAGTTTTTTGTGAGGGTTAGGTTTAGGGGTAGGGTTAGGGTTAGGGGATATATTCTATAGTTTGTACAGTATAAAAATCATTATGTCTATGGAGAGTCCTCATAATGATAGCTGTACCAACATGTGTGTGTGCGTGTGTGTGTGTGTGTGTGTGTGTTTAGGGGTAGGGTTAGGGGATATATTCTATAGTTTGTACAGTATAAAAATCATTATGTCTATGGAGAGTCCTCATAATGATAGCTGCACCAACATGTGTGTGTGTGTGTATGTCTGTGTGTCTCTGTGTTTAGTGTGTGTGTGTTGTGTGTGTTTGTGTGAGTGTGTGTGTGAGTGTGTGTCTGTGTGTTGTGTGTGTGTGTGATTACATTAACTCTTCCAGTGGTGTGAAACTGTAGCTATTAATCAATAACATTGTTCAGAATATGATTTGATTCTTATTCAAATTGGTTCTAGAAGCGGAAAGAAATCAGTATTTCCCTGTAGTCAATATAGACACATTCTGTACACTTCTGTATTTATAAGTCATTTAAACTGTCTGTCACATGCTTGGTTGATATTTATTGTGTTTATGATTTTTCTTTGATATTTTCATGTTTTGGCTCCATCTTGAAGAGCAGAAAAAGAAACCTCTGTTCCTCCAGTTCATGAATTAGATTCAGAGATGATGTGCATCATGTTTCAGTTTCAGGGAAACATTAACACAACAGAGTACTAAAAGTGTACAGACGGTTCCTGTTTGTTGTGTTTGAGTTACAGTATTTAATGAGTATTTTCATAATGACACACAGATAATCTCCTCATTAGCATATGTGCATGACTGGAATTATGACAATCATTCTGATTCATCAGTGTGTGTAATATGTTTATTAACCACAATGCTGAATACATTTCAAGTCCTTAACAACACATGCACAATTAACAGTATTTGTGCAACTCATTGCAAAAACGGCACATAATATAATGTTAAATGTAATAAATGTTCGTAATGTTATCATTTTCTCAAAACATAATCATTATTACACTAAGAGCACATAAAATAATATATTTTTTAGCTAAATGTAATAGGTTATTACAGTATGAGAAATGTAATACATTATGAACTCACCAAAACATTTTAATTAAAAATTTAATAATTTTGTCATTTTGTAATAATTTTCAAAAAAACAAAAGTATCCTTTTTAAGGCATAAAGAAATATTGGTATTCCTTTATAATAATACATTTTGGAAACTTTAGAGTCCTTTTCCTCAAAAACAAGTTTTTATGACAGTCACTAATTAAATGATTAAATCTAAACAATGATTAGAAACATTATAATGATATAATCAGAAAGTGGAGACTTTCTTTTTGAATTCAGTGCATAAACCTCAAAACGTGTTTCTGGATCAAAGTGACTCAAAATGATGGAGCCGGTCACAAAATTATTGCATTTTTATGAAAATACAGTATTTGAGTTCACAATGTAGCTTTAAATGCATTCAGTTCTCTTAATGTAATAACCTAATAAATATATATTATTACACTGAGAGAAAATTATTCTTTTATAAACATTGTTTCATTGTGTGCTGTTATTACATTATCAGTTGCTACAGTGAGTTCATAATGTAATTCATTTCCCATCAAATAACCTATGACATTTTATTACATGAACATTTATTACAATTTACTTATTACATTATGTGAAGTTGTTACATTATGAGTTGCTACATTTCCCAACATCTGAAGTGTGCGGGATCCAGTAATAGATCGATAAATATCATCAATATTCATGTATTTAATATTCATTCACAGCACAAGTCCGTCTTCACATCATGATTGTCATTTCAGGCACTTGTGGGAAAAAAACGATGCAGATTGCATTTTGAGAAATAATAATAATAATTAAAAAAAAAAAAAAAGTATTGTCATTTGCATGATTGCTTGGACAGAGAACGCTCCTTTGACTTTACCTTTCTTTCTTTTGCACAATCACAGATGAAGTTGATCGGCTTTATGAACGGACAGCTGCTCACTTCTGTCACACACTTGACATGAGTTTTGCCTTCAGCTGTGTTCCTCAGGTAAAGGTGAGTCATTTCAACCTTAAACAAGCATTTCAATGGAACTGAACGTATGAAATTTATATTACATCATCTCTGATGAATAAGCCCTCTGTGCACTTCCTCTGAAGCTCAATGCAGACTGGATGTGCAGTTGTTTTCAATGAGTGACAGCAGACATTGACTCTCGAGTGTGTGTGTGTGTGTGTGTGTGTGTGTGTGTGTGTGACGCTGAACTCTCTCCGTCTGCTCGTTCTCTCTCTCTGTGTATGTGGGGCTGCCGGTCCCTGTTTATTCTAGCTGCTACAGCGCATTAGCGTTTCCCGTGTAACGCTCAGTATCGTCCTCGTGCTGTTCTGCTCATGGTGAGAGGGAGAGTGACGGACGACAGCGATGAAACCTCCCAGTACAGACTGCGCGACAGGAAGAGACGATACAACACCACGACTGAGATGGACTGACACAGAATCACTCCGATCGTAATCACCTACAATAACACACAGACACATGATCTGATGATCAGACTGATTGTGGTTCAGTACATCATCATGGTTTGTAATGGATTGATGTTTATTTCTCTCTCACCTTCTCTCGCTGATGCTCGTTGAGTAAAACAGAGAACAGGACGAGAACCGGATGACAGAGGAACCACAGGAAACAGCCCTGAAACACAACTGATTTACTGCCGTGAACACAGACATGCAGTGTTAGAACAGACTCGTCCATATTGCAGCTTATTCTGACCAAGAACTGCCCACTTTAGTCAGGAAGAGACTGTTTGATTGACATCATATTGACAGCAATCAACCACTGTTTACGGGCACGTTTATCTAGAATGGTCAAAATCTGACCGGCATGAAAAAACTCTTGTGATGAGAATTTCTGTCCAAATGAAATAAACATTGATTATTTAATACACGTCTGCTTGTGGATATTAACTCTGAATATTTATCCACGTGAAAAGCTTTACTGATTAGTTCTTCCTTAAAAGCACTTATTGTATCAAACTGGTACCTTGTTAAACATGACTTTGTTTCTCGGCAGACTAATAAAAAAAAAAGTTTGTGCACCTTTTTATTTCTTTTTTTTCTCCCCAATTTGGAATGCCCAATTCCCAATGCGCTCTAAGTCCTCGTGGTGGCGTAGTGACTCGCCTCAATCCGGGTGGTGGAGGACGAATCTCAGTTGCCTCCACGTCTGAGACCGTCAATCCGCGCATCTTATCACGTGACTTGTTGAGCGCGTTACCGTGGAGACCTAGTGCGTGTGGAGGCTTCACGCTATTCTCTGCGGCATCCACGCACAACTCACCACGCGCCCCACGAGAGCGAGAACCACATTTTAGCGACCACGAGGAGGTTACCCCATGTGACTCTACTCTCCCTAGCAACCGGGCCAGTTTGGTTGCTTAGGAGACCTGGCTGGAGTCACTCAGCACACCCTGGATTCAAACTCGTGACTCCAGGTGTGATAGTCTGCGTCAATACTCGCTGAGATACCCAGGCCCCTAAAGTTGTGCACCTTTACAGAAATTGACATGACCCTCATTTTTTTCCAGATCTATTAAATTATTCAAATTAAATTTACACAAAGCAGTGACTTGAATACAGCTCTTCTATGATGTTTTCAAAGTCTATTTTTTTAATATTTTTTTCCCGGGCTTAAAGTGTGTAACCGTCTGGAGACAGTAAAAAAAAAAAAAAAAAAAAAAAAAGTGACAATTTTGTTTTAAAATACGATTCATATTTGAAATTCTTTTGTCCACCAATCAAAGTCCAGTGGTGTAACCAACGTGTAGGTCGCCGTTTTGTTGTAACCCTAAGAAAATGTCCTGGGCCAATTTGGTTGCTTAGGAGACCTGCCCTGGCACATCCTGGATTCGAACTCATGACTCCAGGTGTGGTAGTCAGTGTCAGTACTCGCTGAGATAACGGCTTTTTTAAAGAAAAGGAGGGACGATTCTAAATTAATTTTTGTGGTAATCAACATTATGACACAAATGCTGTCGACTGAGATTAACTTGTATTGAACCCGGAATATTCCTTAAACATGTTTTAATAGAAAATGCTATAAATGTTTTTTTTGTTTTTTTTTAAACCACATGGACACAAAGAAGAAAACTTTTTGAAATATTTCTAATTTTTATCACCTCGGACAACCATATTTGTCAATGACTGAATTACGTAAAGTCATCCAGATTAGATCAGATTGTAAAATCATCCAGATTAGAGAAAGTGTTTTCCAGTTTTGTGTGCATTATGCATCAGACGGTCAGTGAACTGACGGTGTGTCATCTGAGACTAGTGCTTGAACAATAGACTTTATTTACAGCAGCGCCTTCTTTGATTTTTGACAACGAGTCTGTGAGGGATAGATGTACAGTCTCTTCAGTGAGTTGTACATTTGTTTAAGTGTTTAATTAATTTTTTTAAAAATTATATTTATTTATACAGTGAAATAGTTTTTTTCACATATCCCAGCTAAGCTGGGGTCAGAGCACAGGGTCAGCCATGATACAGCACCCCTGGAGCAGATAGGGTCAAGGGCCTTGCTCAAGGGCCCAACAGTGGCATCTTGGCAGTGCTGGGGCTTGAACCCCCGACCTTCTGATCAGTAACCCAGAGCCTTAACCACTGAGCCATCACTTTAATTGTTCTGCTAATGAAACACTTAAAAAACATTCTTTCCATGAACATTTAATAGACTCAAAACTAGTTGTGAAAAATGAGATGTGATCTAGGAGACTTTTATTCAGTGTGTGTCATTAAAGAGACGGTACATCTATCCCTCACAGCCTCGTTTTCATTCCTGTTAAAAATCAAAGATGGCGCCGCTGTGAATAAGCTCTATGAGTAATTAATAGAACACTTACTTACCTGTATGAGACAGAGACAGTGAATGAAAAGTGTATTTAATGAGTTCTTGACACACACACACACACACACACATACATACATGTATCAGAGTTGGCGTTACCTTGGCGAAGGTGAGATAGAAGTCTCTTTTGAGCGCGCTCCGTTCAGCTGCGATGATCTGATACAGCACTGATGCCAGAAACAGAGCGAGAGCGACACGCAGTGCCATCAGCAGCCACCCCGCCACACTGCCATGAGCGTGAAAACTGTGATGCTCCGTGTCCTCAAACTGCTCCCAGATCAGCAGCGCCCCCTACAGACACACATGGGTACTGTCCATCAGGAAATACTGCAGGGTGAATAACAGTGTGAGACGGCGGTACAGCACGAGTGAATGTGTGTTGATCTGACCTGTGCGATGACTGCGCCCATTGCCAGCGCAGTAGATCCAGGTGTGGAGTCCCACTGCAGCGGTTTACACTGAGACTTCCTGCTGCGACTCAGAGACCAGCCCACACACAAACTCAACAACATGTACAACATCTGCACCTGAGCGATCAGATCACACACTGAACACACACAAACACAAAGAGTCAATTAGCTGCGGTGCATACAAACAACACAAGTTTCTAAAGGCACTAAAAATCAGATTTGTTTGATTTCAAGGTTCTTTTAACCTCGTGTGACCCTGTGTCCACATGTGTGGACATTGCATTTTGGCTTCACTATACGCAATGCATAATTTAAATGAATTAAAACTGACTGAACACTGTTCGTAATGGTTAAAGGGTTGTCATTTAAGGTTTAAACTTCTGGCGCACAGTGTCACGTGTCACAACAGCATGATGTTGACTTCCAGGAAGCGCTACTCCATCAAAAGTGCTTCTGGTAAGAAATCTCTTTAAGTTTTTTTACTGAAACCTGTTTGGTTGTAAAGAGTAGAGTCTCTAGTTTCGTTTGATATGCCGCTTTAAAACATCTGTTCATACGTGTCAGCGCGCCGATAAACATGATGTCCACATATGTGGAAATTAGCACCGCATTCCCTCAAAAATTAAAAAACATATTTTGAATATTTTCAAACATTAACACATCTGTGGGTCATTCTGCTTCACTTTAATGTCAATTTTGCTATATTTTATTTGTAATATTTTACGATACGGTTCTGTTAACATTAATAAATACATTGTTATATATTTACTGTACATTATCACATTGAGAATAAATGTTTTAATGCAAAAGCTGGAAAATGTGTCTTTCAGAGGCTTTATATGGAGTTAGAATGAAAATAAGGTGCATTTCAAACTGTTCTGAGACCAGCGCAGACAGACAGCACACTGGAGGTTAAGTCATTCACTAAATAGGGAGCAAGGGAGCATCCTATAGCTCTCTATGCAGTTAAGTGCATTCACTCCTAAAATCTGATCAAAAGTTCAGTTTCAGGCTGCAGATGATGTTTGGATCACTCAACATGTTTGACAGACATGTGACAATGATAATCAGTACATAGATTCAGAATTTATAATGTATCATTTTATTTTAACATGATTGACAGTGATTGGATGATGCTGGACATTACTTTGAATCAGAATTATTTATTCTGCTTTATAGAAAATCAGCTGTAATGTCTGTAACGTCTCAAAAACATGAATAATCAACACTCCTGGACACATAATAAACTATTTGATGACTGTCTATAGCTTGGTATTTATTCAGTGTGAATAGAGCAACTGATGATGTGATGCAGTGTGAAAGAGATGATGACTCACACTCGGCGAGACTGCCCGTCAGAGGCGTGCCGACACCATCTCTAGCGTACCTGAAAACAGAAACCGTACGCAAACTCATTATAACATTCCATTCTCCTTTTTATAATCATAATAAATGCTCTTTATATTGATATAAGAGCGACTGTTGTCTCACCGTGCCATGTGTATGTAGTTGAACAGCATGGACGCTCCCTGCAGCAGGAGCGCAGTGGATAAAACCTTCAGCACCGTGAGCATCGGCCCGCCTTTATTCAACGCCTGCCACAGCGGCTGCACGTAGATACATGACGCTATGAAATACGCCAAGATCAACAGGAAGTAGAAGCTGTGCAGACCTGCAGTGGCACATAAATATCAAACATTAAACTACGTTTCTATGACACATGAATATGAGATGAGGAAATGGTGTAACTCATGACGTCTCACCAGCCTCCTCCGCGCTGAAGTGATCCAGTGGGTTTCCCGCGGCGTCAGGGTTGAGCAGTGTGATCTGGAAGCGGACGTCTTCCAATACACCGTCAATCTGCCCGTCCTGACAGGTGTAGCGGTCTGCGTACATCACATGCCACAGCTGTGGCGTCGACTGCTGCGGTATGGACTGGTTACTCTCTTCTTTACTCAGATGAACTAGGGTTTCATTTTAAATCAGACATGTACATGCTTATTAACAGTGTTATAACCAGTGATAATGCTTATATAGCACATGAACAATAACTAAAGTCTTTGTTCATGCACTTCAAGATGTCACTATGAACCTTTCCCTCTGGATGATTATTTAACCCTTTAATGCATAGCTTGTGTCTTTAGTGCCAGGACCTCATTCCACCCCTATACCTCATTCATTTTTTGGAGTTATGCCCACACCTTTTTTAGTGTTCCTCAATCTGTCTTATAAATCATCTAACAATAAAAATAAAAAAATACAATGCATAATGTACGATAGTTAAATAAAATAGAGTAGAAAATATTCTTCACATATCTTTTGTTTGTTGACATCAAAGGCTGCGTGTTCAATCAAATAACTGTATCATGATACCTCGTGGTGGCGTAGTGACTCGTCTCAATCCGGGTGGCGGAGGACGAATCTCAGTTGCCTCCATGTCTGAGACCGTCAATCCGTGCATCTTATCACGTGGCTTGTTGAGCGCATTACCGCGGAGACGTAGTGCGTGTGGAGGCTTCACGCTATTCTCCGTGATCCACGCACAACTCACCACGCGCCCCACCGAGAGCGAGAACCACACTAGGGATGGGCGATACCACTTATTTTCTTTTCAATCCGATACCAATAAAGTCCAATATCGTTGATATAGTTACCAATACCGATACTTCTATTAAATTGATTTATTTTTTTTATTTCTTGGGATAAAATGTGTCATTTCAAATATAATTTTTAGTCATAATTCAAGTATTTATTTATTTATTACATTTGTGAGCCTAAACAGAAAATTATTAGACTTCTGTTTTGTTTACCCTTACAAAAAATTAACCATATTTTCACCACAGCAACTATAGTTTAACCATGAGGTTTAGTTAACCATAGTTACCACACAATTAACCATGGTTACTACTACAATATTACTATAGTAAAACCATGGTTAACTTTTTTTATTTATTACTTATTAACAACAATTACACACAATTATAAAATTATAAGAAATAAGAAATGTCACCTTTAGATATGTTGTTATTTCAGCATGAATTTACTCCAGAAGCTGTTTCTCTGATTTGATATCATTACTCTACAAGATGCTGATCCCTCGTTTGAACGAGCGTTGTGATGTCACATGCATGTTTAGATGAGTTCCCATCCTGCAAAAGTATTTGCTAATATGACCTAATCCTTTTTATTTCACTTTGAAGCTTATGATTATTGTTCATGTTCATGGTAACCACCAAATAATAATATCCCTATTTTATTTTTTTTTAGAATCAATATTTTTGATACAACATCAGTATCAGAAGTATTGATACTTTAGGATCAATCTACCCATCCCTAAACCAAACATTATAGCGACCACGAGGAGGTTACCCCATGTGACTCTACCCTCCCTAGCAACCGGGCCAATTTGGTTGCTTAGGAGACCTGACTGGAGTCACTCAGCACACCCTGGATTCAAACTCGTGACTCCAGGTGTGATAGTCAGCGTCAATACTCGCTGAGATACCCAGGACCCTATTAATTGAATAATTAAAATTACATAATATAAATTATATTAATATTAATACAAATGTTCAAAAAAAAGTTCAGTGTTTGATTTAAGGACATTTTTGTACGATAACAAATTTTGGTGCCATGTTGGGTCGCCAAAGTAAAATCTGGGTGCTGAAGCAAAAGCAGCTGAGAAACACGGATCTAAACATCAGAACTGTTTGAGATTCTACACAAATGTCCAGATAAGAAAACGAGCAGCCACATGTCGAGTCTAAACATGTGAAGTCTCAACTCAAAGTTCATGTGTAACATAAAAAAACTAAATAAGAATGTTGCTCTGAACATATAATCTAATGTAGTGGTTAAAGGAATATTCCGGGTTCAATCTCAGTCGACAGCATTTGTGGCATAATGTTGATTACCACAAAAATTAATTTCGACTCGTTCCTCTTTATCTTTAAAAAAAAGCACAAATGTGTGTTCCAGTGAGACACTTACAATGGAAGTCAATGGGGTCAATATTTGGAGGGTTTAATTGCAGATTTGAGTTGTAAAGTTTAAAATGTTGTCTTTACAGTTGTTTTAGGGTTTTGGGGTTTACGCCATTTACAGATTGACCCCATTGACTTCCATTGTAAGTGTCTCACTGGAACACAAATTTGTGCTTTTTTTTAAAGACAAAGAGAGACGAGTCGAAATTAATTTTTGTGGTAATCAACATTATGCCACAAACGCTGTCGACTGAACCCGGAATATTCCTTTAAAACTGGCTCAGAATGTTCCTGAACACAATGTTGTTCTTGAATGAATGAATCTTACTGGAGATTTGAGCCGCTGAGACTCTCTCCAGACAGCTGAGATTGTCAAACTCCTGCATCCCCTGAAACAACAGCAGTCTGCCCTCCTTCTGTACTGCTGTGAGAACATCATCCACTCGATACAGCAGCAGACCATTCTCACCTGAGACATTAATGAAGACATGACGTCACTGCAGGTGTGCCAACATACCCTATATACATTCACATTTCTCATTTAATCATCACATGCATGCAAGGGAAAGAAAGACCAACACAAGCCAAAATGCTAATTATAATTTTTATCTGAGATGCCACACACACTCACCATGATAGAGAAATCTGGTGATATATTGCCCATTATTTTCTCTCGCTGCGTCGCTCCGGAAAACTCCAGAAACCGTTTTTCCAGTTACAGGACTGTATAAAAGAACAATGACGATTATTAAATAGGGAAACATTATTTTATTTCAATAAAACCTCTTGATTCTCTTTAGTCACTGCAATGAATGAGGGCAACACTGTCCCCTTCCTCCCACTACATGATTGACTTCTGTTGTAACCAATCAAATCACACTATGTCAGTTCAGTGTACATATATTAGCCAATGAGAGCGCAGCAGAGGCGGGGCATAACCGCTGGCAGCTGAGCTCATACGTGTCACCGCTGCCGTTAAACTGCTCAGACTGTCGTGATGTTTGTGTTTGGGGAGTAAACGATGCGTCCAAAAAACATTTAATTATTTTATGAAGGCAAATAAATCATCCGTATATGAATGGAAACACCGAAGCACAGTCTAAAACAGTGAGTGACGTAATAGACCGTGATTAACAGTGACGTCATGCGTTACATGTAGAGTATCGATCAAAACACGCGCGTCAATTTCGTGATGAAAGTCCATTATTAAAAAGTTAATTATGCTGGTTATACTCGCTGCCACTTCATCTATGACCTCGTCAATACTCTACAGCTTTTTCCAACTGATGTCCAGTATTAATAAAGAGCGTTTTATTGATTGACATGTGAAATGTTGTGCATCAGTGATGATCAGACTGTACTGGTGACTGGAGGAGCTGGATTCATGTAAGTCACTCATTTACTGTCACTCATTCAATCACCTTTACAGTGTTCATCTGCAGGTACAGTGGCTCTAAGAAGTGTTTGGACGAACTTCAAAATGTGTGAACGTCAATGTAATAAATAGCAAAATACCAAAGCCAGTGCCATGTAGTGCCAAGCACACTTCTCAGTGAAAGCAATAGCCATCCCAGATGTGTATGACTTTCTTTCTTCTGCAGAACACAAATGAAGATTTTTAGATGAATATTTCAGCTCTGTCAGGTCCATACAATGCAAGTGAATGGTGACCAGAACTTTGAAGCTCCAGAAAGCACATAAAGGCCGTATAAAAAATAATCCATAAGACTCCAGTGGTTTAATCCATGTTTTCAGAAGATATATGATAGGTGTGGGTGAGAAACAGATCAATATTTATGTCCTTTTTTTTTTTTTTTTTTTTACTATAAATTATCCTCCCTGCTCAGTCAATCTCCACTTTAACTTTCACTTTCCCATTCTTTTTATTCTGTTTTTGGTGTTTCCTATTCTTCATGAATATCGCCCCCTAAGGGGCAGGGAGGAAAATTTATGACAAAAAATGACTTAAATATTGATCTGTTTGTCACTCACACCTATCATATCACTTCTGAAGACATGGATTAAACCACTGGGGTCTTATGGATTACTTTTATGCTGCTTTTATGTGCTTTTTGGATCTTCAAAGTTCTGGTCACCATTCACTTGTATTGTATGGACCTACAGAGCTGAAATATTCTCCTAAAAATCTTCATTTGTGTTCTGCAGAAGAAAGAAAGTCACACACATCTGGGATGGCATGAGGGTGAGTAAATGATTCATTTTTGGGTGAACTGTCCCTTTAATGGAACAAATATGTTTTGGTTGTCACTGTGAGACTCATAATGAAGTTACTCTTTTATTTTCAGTGGATCTCATTTAATCAATGCATTGTCTGTGAGATACCCACACTGGAGAATCATCAATATAGATAAAGTAAGTCTCTCTGTTATCTTTACAGCATTCTATTAACATTTTACCCACATTAAAGGAATATTCTGTGTTCAGTACAAGTTAATCTCAATCGACAGCATTTGTGGCATAATGTTGATTACCACAAATATTAATTTCAACCCGTTCCTCCTTTTCTTTAAAAAAGCACGAATCTGTGTTCTAGTGAGACACTTACAATGGAAGTCAATGGGGTCAATTTTTGGAGGGTTTAAAGGCAGAAATGTGATGCTTATAATTTTATAAAAGCACTTACATTAATTCTAAAATTAAAATTCATGTATTATTTGAGCTGTAAAGTTGTTTAAAACTTCATTTTAAGGTTTAAAGCGTTACATCGTCATG
>NC_059355.1:51425015-51445015 GCF_019703515.2 Myxocyprinus asiaticus
TAACTATGTTTACAAACAATAAATGCTTTAATAAACCTGGTACAAACAGGGCTGTGTGGAATTTATACAAATTTGCTGATGAAATTCACCATATGTTAAATTGAACTATTTCACAGATACTCTTATTTTACAGATATAATTTTATACTGATTATACTTTCACAGCTACACATATAACTGTTTTAGAAGATTATTGAAACATCAAATCAACACAATCATTAAAGGGACAGTTCACCCTATAATGAAAATTCTCTCATCATTTATTCACCCTCACCCTTGGAAGTTTGGAATGAACCGCCACATCCTCACATGGTTCTACACCTGCACTGTGGAGAGCATCCTGACTGGCTGTATCTCCACCTGGTACGGCAATAGCACCGCCCACAACCGCAAAGCACTGCAAAGGGTGGTGCGAACTGCCAAACACATCATTGGAGGTGAGCTTCCCTCCCTCCAGGACATATATACCAGGCGGTGTGTGAAAAAAGCTCGGAGGATCATCAGAGACTCCAGCCACCCGAGCCATGGGCTGTTCTCACTGCTACCATCAGGTAGGTGGTATCGCAGCATCAGGACCCGCACCAGCCGACTCCATGACAGGTTCTTCCCCCAAGCAATCAGACATCTGAACTCTTGATCTCCCACGATCAAAATACATCAGCACTGCTCTTTATTACTCTTATATCTCACACCGGACTGTCATAAATTATATTATTATTATATTATATTATAGGAGAATTTATGACAAAAATGACTTAAATATTGATCTGTTTGTCACCCACACCTATCATATCTCTTCTGAAGACATGGATTAAACCACTGGAGTCTTATGGATTACTTTTATGCTGCCTTTATGTGATTTTTTGGAGCTTCAAAGTTCTGGTCACCATTCACTTGCATTGTATGGACCTACAGAGCTGAAATATTCTTCTAAAAATCTTCATTTGTGTTCTGCAGAAGAAAGAAAGTCATACACATCTGGGATGGCATGAGGGTGAGTAAATTATGACAGAATTTTCATTTTTGGGTGAACTGTCCCTTTAAGAGCAGACTTTGCATCTTTTAACTACCCATGGCCATGTTTATGTATGGCTTTCTTTCGACTGTTTTTTCATTCACTATTTAATGTTTATTTTATTTTGTTTTCTGCATCTGTGCATATGGTTATTTTGTATTTGCTCATGTTGCTCCCTCCATATATAACATTTGTGACGTACAGCGCCGTCTAGTGTCGAGACATCATAATTCCTGCAGAGTCGGAAGTGATGCGTGAGGAGACACACGTGTGCAGGACAGCATGTAGTGTCAGCAGCACGTGTGTAGATCAGTGTGTTTATGTGAATGTTTAAAGTGTCATCAGAAGCGATTTAAACACGAGCAGCTGATCAGATTGTGTTTGTGATGATGGGCGAGCACGAGCTCTATCCACCGCCGAACTTCAGAAGTCCAGCAGAACCACCACCATCATCACCATCATCATCATCGTCATCAGTACACTGGAGACCACAGCACCAGAACCAGATGAAGTTCGAGGCGAGCCGGGACTGGAGCTGGACTCAACCCGCACCGGCCGGACTCTGGAGCTCACCGTCTCCGGTTCATTATCACGGACAACAGCAGTTTACAGGTGGGATTTAAAGGGTTCATTTGAAACGGGCATGTGTGTTGTTGGATGTCCATTAATAAGATCAGCACACTTGATGAACTCCTGCAGGTCATCATCATCATCACAGACAGCAGCAGGGGGGCAAGAAGGTACAAACCTGATGATCAATCACTTGTCCTGTTTTGTGTCTTGATCTGAAACAAACTGTGTCATTGTCTTTCCTTCAGCAGAAGCAGAAAGGGGCAGAGTTCAGTCATTTCTGTGACACGTGTGATAGAGTCTTCAAAAATCAACATAAATATGATGAACATATTTCACAGCATGTCAAGGTAATCCATCACCATTATCTAGTATTTATTCACCATTATCTTTTATTTTCAAACTGGGGGGCCACAAGGGGCTCCACAAAAACATTCAGAGAAAAACAAAAGTTTAAAAATATTTACATTTATTATTGTTTCACTGAAATCATTATATTAATTACGATTATTTTATTATTTCATTGTATTATTTATTGACAGCCATAACAGAAAAACAGAAATAACATTAAATCATTAGATAATTTCATATATGAAGAATATTTTTAGTTTTATAAATTATAATTATAAATAGTTTATAATTTAACATTCTGTAAAACTGGTTTGAAATATATTCATGTTTTGTATACTTTTACAAATGTATTTATATAGAGCTTTTCATAATAAATATAAATATTTAAAATAAAAATATAATTTTGTGTAAACAATATTTTTTTAAATTGAAATTATTTCTCTTTGGGTTTATTCTAGTGCCCAACCGATATATCGGCGTATATGTTTACTGATATGCACAGATATGAAAACTTTTTTCAGAACATATAATGCAGAAAACAATGCTTTAGAATTGGTGTCATAGCGTAGTTTGTCCAGCAGAGCGCGCTCCGACTCCATGTTTACAGAGCTGACTCTGAGCTGACGGTGGCTCTGCAGACAGGGCGGAGTTAAGCGGTGCGGTGTTGAGCGGTGCGGTGTTAAGCATGTCTTCTCGGTAAGTTGCTAACTAGCTTGTGAAATACATACTGGAAAGTTAATAAACAATGACCCCATCATTTTCCCTTTTCAGTATAACTAATATAACGTTAACCCTGTCCCTGACAACCATATCACTCATGTTTATCACATCTGTTTGCTGTTAGCCAGGTATAGTTTGTCAGTGCAGTCAGTAATGTAGCAGATTGAAAGGTAAACATCAGAGCATCTTTTTGCAGCTCATCGCACAACGGTGCGGTGGTGGATTGTGTCTGAGTGTTGATTTCACGCTATGTTGTTACCTAGTTGGTGAGACGCAATGCTAGAAAGTAAATAAACAACGTCCGTCTTTTACTTTCCATGACAACGAGCTTATAGCTAACTAGCTAATCACGTAGCTACTTTCATTGCTTGTCAGCTGATTGGAAGCTAATGTGCAAACATGTATTCACCAAACTGTTTTATTCAGGATTCACAGTTTGGTACCCCCTTCAACCGAACAATTCCAGTCATTGCATTTATAAAATGTAATATTTAAAATTTTCCCCTGAACTTGTTTAGCAGAATATGGTGTAACGCAGCTGCCGCTGTTTATCTCTTGACTCGTCAGGTGTAAATGCCTCTTGTTTTACAAGCTGCCACTAATTGACTGGCAGTATTAAAATAGTCAGCATTTGACTGATACTAAACAGTACTGATGTTTATTTAGCTATTTATTTTTATTTTTATTTATTTTTTATTTTAATAGTCAGCATTTGACTGATACTAAACAGTACTGATGTTTATTTAGCTATTTATTGTATTTTTATTTATTCTTTATTTTAATAGTCAGCATTTGACTGATACTAAACAGAACTGATGTTTATTTAGCTATTTATTTTTATTTATTCTTTATTTTAATAGTCAGCATTTGACTGATACTAAACAGTACTGATGTTTATTTAGCTATTTATTTTTATTTTTATTTATTTTTTATTTTAATAGTCAGCATTTGACTGATACTAAACAGTACTGATGTTTATTTAGCTATTTATTGTATTTTTATTTATTCTTTATTTTAATAGTCAGCATTTGACTGATACTAAACAGAACTGATGTTTATTTAGCTATTTATTTTTATTTATTCTTTATTTTAATAGTCAGCATTTGACTGATACTAAACAGTACTGATGTTTATTTAGCTATTTATTTTTATTTATTCTTTATTTTAATAGTCAGTATTTGACTGATACTAAACAGTACTGATGTTTATTTAGCTATTTATTTTTATTTATTCTTTATTTTAATAGTCAGCATTTGACTGATACTAAACAGTACTGATGTTTATTTAGCTATTTATTTTTATTTATTCTTTATTTTAATAGTCAGTATTTGACTGATACTAAACAGTACTGATGTTTATTTAGCTATTTATTTTTATTTATTCTTTATTTTAATAGTCAGCATTTGACTGATACTAAACAGTACTGATGTTTATTTAGCTATTTATTGTATTTTTATTTATTCTTTATTTTAATGGTCAGCATTTGACTGATACTAAACAGTACTGATGTTTATTTAGCTATTTATTGTATTTTTATTTATTCTTTATTTTAATAGTCAGCATTTGACTGATACTAAACAGTACTGATGTTTATTTAGCTATTTATTGTATTTTTATTTATTCTTTATTTTAATGGTCAGCATTTGACTGATACTAAACAGTACTGATGTTTATTTAGCTATTTATTGTATTTTTATTTATTCTTTATTTTAATAGTCAGCATTTGACTGATACTAAACAGTACTGATGTTTATTTAGCTATTTATTGTATTTTTATTTATTCTTTATTTTAATAGTCAGCATTTGACTGATACTAAACAGAACTGATGTTTATTTAGCTATTTATTGTATTTTTATTTATTCTTTATTTTAATAGTCAGCATTTGACTGATACTAAACAGTACTGATGTTTATTTAGCTATTTATTTTTATTTATTCTTTATTTTAATAGTCAGCATTTGACTGATACTAAACAGTACTGATGTTTATTTAGCTATTTATTGTATTTTTATTTATTCTTTATTTTAATAGTCAGCATTTGACTGATACTAAACAGAACTGATGTTTATTTAGCTATTTATTGTATTTTTATTTATTCTTTATTTTAATAGTCAGCATTTGACTGATACTAAACAGAACTGATGTTTATTTAGCTATTTATTGTATTTTTATTTATTCTTTATTTTCTCAGTGTTCATTTCTAGAATTTGTTGATGATGTATAATAATAATGTCAAATATTCTTTGATAAAAATATTTAAGAAAGCAGCATTCTGAGTACCTTTGCATAGTCATATCGGTGCAAAATTGGTGCACAATCCACATAGAAAAGGTCTGTTTTCATTCCAGCTCAAAAGTTAACTATATCGGCCACCATATCGGTAATCGGTGAATTTCCCCCCTCTAAAATCGGTATCGGTCTCAAAAATCCCATATCGGTCGGGCTCTAGTTTATTCATCTAAGATTAATCCAGCATCAGAAAGATACACTGTCAACTTAATAAGAAGTAAATATTTCCAGATAATATTTTCATATTTTCTTTTGTCTTTATTACAGTGACAATAAAGTCAATGAATTAATTTTCCAAACATGATGTCTTTATAATATCATGTTCGCTACTTTTCTCACACCGGAGATCCCTTGCAAGGGTATCATCAAATTTGGGGATCCTTGGCATCAAAAGTTTGAAAAGCCCTGATCTAGAGTTGGGAATTACTTCTGAAATATAATCCTGTACTCAACTCAGTTTGCAGTCTGTAACGATATATTTTAGGTAATCGATTCTGATTACTTTTAGATTACTCTGTTTTTATAAATCATATTATTTTTAAATGTATTCGGGACCAAATGTATGAAGTTAAACTTCTTTCATTAAACATGAGTAATATTCGCTATTCGTCAGTCGCTTTAATTAAATGTATACATTAATGCACAGAATAAATGCTGAGCTGTTTGTATTTCGCACATACAGTGTTTCAGTTTTCTCTCCGCAGTGTTCTGTTGATGACTGTAATTATACTGCTCATGAAAAGCTGGTGAAGATCCACTGGAGGAACGTGAGTCTCTCATCCCGTCATCTGCTGTAAACACAAGCACATGTTTCAGGCCAGTTCAGATGTCCTTATGTAGTCGTGAACTACAGATCAGGTCCAGATCTTCTCTGACTCTGGTTCTCCTTCAGAATCACGCTCCTGGTGCCAAGAGAATCAAACTGGACACAGCGGAGGAGATCGTCAGGTGGAGAGAAGAGAGACGCAAGTATGACTCGCATGTACTTCTGTTGATGTCATCTTCAGCATCCAGCTGTCTCGCTATTTCTGTCAGATGTTGATGCATCTTCAACACCCTGAATATGTGCAGAAACTATCCGACACTGCGCAACGTGGAGAAGAAACTGAAGCTGATGGAGATGAAGGAGCAGCGAGGAGACGTGCTGGAGAACGCACAGTTTGGGTGCGTCGCTCAATCTGACGCAGCTTGCATGATAAGCAGTGTGTGTGTGTGTGTGTTTGAACATGAACAGTACTTCCTTTTCCTCTTTCCCAGTCGAATGAAGAGCTACAGCAGGGGTCGTGGAGGTCCATATCGGGGACGAGGGTTCAACAGACGAAATGAAGGAGTGAATGAAAGATTTCAGCTGGAGAGGTCAGAGACAGGGCAGCACACGCCCCTTAAACGACCTCATGTGGACACAGACCCACTCGGAGCTCTCGCCAACAGTGACACAGGTCAGAACAACTCACACGCTCCATTGATGCTGCCGTTCTGTGACATTACTGTGTGTGCCGTAAAGGAAGTGTGTACCGCTGTATAGATTGTTTTTAATATTGTCACTGAAATCTATAAAGTGCCACAGTCTCGTTCAGTTTCTCCATTGGAGAATTGATTATTTACAGTATCTTATAAACCTTTAAGACAGACCTACTGTGAGCGCCGAGGTTCTTAATCGATGGTAAATTTGATCTGCGTTATTTCTGCTTTAATGGAACAATTCCTGGTGAAGACCTACACTACCCATGATCCTAAAGAGAGATCCACCAATCAGAGAATCACGCCAAAAGAGCTAGGGATGGGCATTTTGGTCATTTTGCCTCCTCGAGTACTCGGACTAATTACTCGTCTATAGCTGCTGCATTGTGTCTTGTTGTTCCAGTGTATCGTCTATTCATTATTATAGGCTGTTATAAAATAATATGTTACAAAATGTACAAAAAGATTTAAAATATAATGCATCATAATTTATCATTATGTGAGGATTCGCTGTCTAACTCTGAAAGAATGTGCCCAACGCACGTCTGTCTGTTCTTCCTTCAGGTTACTGTAGTAATCTTAGTAAGTGCGCACCAGTTTTTTTATTGACTCTCTGAACCGTCTATTTTCAAATAACAAAAGACGCTATAACCATTGTGTTTTTAATATGTGTGTTAAATTGAAGTTCAGTTTGAAGACGCTGCATTGTGTTCCATTTAACTGCGCTCTGTCTAGCTGTCTGAAACACTCGCCTGCTGTATGTGTGTTGCTTCAGCGCGTTGAGTCCTCGCGCCTGGGTGTGTGTGTGTGTGTGTGTGTGTGTGTGTGTGTGTCTGTGTCTCTGTGTGTCTGTGTCTGTGTGTGTCCGTCCAAATGTTCACTCTTGTGAGGAAAGCCGCGATGCTCTGTGTTGTTGTTGCTGTGATTCATGAAGCGTTCCATTCAACTCAGAGAATCTGAATTTCCACCTTTCAGCTGGAGAAAGTGCAACGGAATGACACTTTATATAGGACATCTAAACTCGTGCGGAAATCTTCAACTCCCATTTCGTCGAGATGCAGGTGTGTGTTACATCACACATGGCAGGGAGGTTTACGGTCAGTGACAAACATTAACTTTTATTAAATAATATCCATTAACGAGTCAAATTTCTTACAAGAAATGACAATAAAGCGTGTTTAGCAAACGTTTTGACTGAAAAAACACGGTTAATTACACTCTCTTTTGATTATCATAACGATAGCATTGCAGTGTCATATATCAGTTTGGTTGCTATGAGACGTTTCTGATAATCAGTGTACCCCTCAAAATCACAACGTAATCAATCTCAAAGTTAAAAATATGCTCCCTCTTTGTTTGTGTGTTTAGTTGTCAGGTAATTGTCACTGGATTTCGAATTAAGTGAAAAGTAACATCATGCGTGATCAGTATCGATCATCGTTTTCATGATCAATCATTGCTGCCACGTCCGAGTACCCGAGTGCTCGTGCCCATCCCTAAAAAGAGCTCTGTAGCTCCGCCCACTCCCATGATGCACTGTGAGTGATGCCATCGAGTCAATCTCCATACAACTCTCAAACTACTCAAATATTTGTATATCTGAATATTTTGCAAAAAAATCAGAATATATTCTGGCTGCCGATAATTATCGACCAATAATTGACCAAATAAAAACCATCATCATATCGGTTATAAGCATGAAAAAGCCAATATGAAAAATGTTGGTTGATTAATTAGTAGAGGTGTAATGGTTTATCATGACATGATACCTTACAGTTCAAAAATGTGACAATGCACATCGTAGAGATTGGACTTTTTATTTTTTTAAAATCAATTTATCTATTCTATCCAAACGCGCGACGTGCTACACCTACATAACGTGGGCATACAAATGGAAATCTATTCACTGCACACACGGAGCTCTAAAATACGATTGCACACTAACAGACACAGGTGTTGTACGATGAGTTCGGCTGAAACTGCGTTAACTGAAACTGAAACCCGCAGATGTGCCTTTTCTGCGCGACAGATTGAATGTCTGTTTGAAGCGTGAGAGTGATCTGATCAGACTGCGTGAGAGGAAATTAAAGTTTACAGAGGTTTAATGATAATGCCATATTAATCTACTGTATATAATGAATAATATTATAATAATGCCATGCTAATGTCAAAGGTCATGTCTGATTTGAGTTCATCAGTAAATAATCATGGATCATTTAGCACTTTCAAGAACAGTACTTTTAGCTTAATCTGAAAGGAAAGGAACTGTCTTGACAAAAACAAAACTTTCAATCTTTTCTTGATTTAGGCTTCGTTTAAAGAACCGTGAGCTGAATTGTGAGATGAGAGAATTGTTACACCCCTATTAATTAGTAACAAACTTTGTGAAAACTCTGTGAATTCAAATGCACAATCCAGAAATACAAATAGCCACAGAATGTAGAAAGATTGGCACTCCTAAGAACATATTTAACATATAGAAATATATAACATATTTTCACGTTAATGAGGAAGAACTGTTGTTGTGACAGTTGTGAAAGCAGCACTTATCTTTAGGTTACATGATGAGGGAAACCATCCAAAACACTTTGAAAACAGCAGACTTTGGCTTCTGCGACATCGGTAAAATATACATTAATGCTGCATGATTGATTGAATTAAGATTAAAATCGCAATATTGTCTTGCGCGATTACTTAACTTTAAAAGGCAGCGGTTCAGCGCTGTGTGAGCAAGCGGCGCCCTCTAGCGGTCTGGATGACATTATCCATTTTACCAATATAATACAGAATTAAAAAGGGGGTTTTGTTCCTTTTGGTTAACTTTTATTTTTCCAAGATGTGGTTGACATTTCCGTGGAATTGCCCAACATATGCATAATATGAATTTGTGATGTTTTCTCATATACAGTACATACGTGTCAAATGTGAGTTCTGTTGTTTTTAACTGCAAAAAAAGTTTTAGAAGTATAAAATTACCTTTTTTTTTCATATAAAATATCATGCTATCATATTTAGTCATTTTTTTTCTTTTTCTTTTTCATTGCGTCTCTCTTAAAAACTTTGGTCTGTCATATGTTCAACAGATCCAATCCGTGTTTATTTTTTGTAAGAACAATAAAAAAAGTTTTTTACATCTTTGTACATTTTTAAAGCATAATTCTTAAATGACGCAGTGATCTGATAAAAATGTAAGGTAAGTGGTAAAATATCGTTTTTGGCTTATAGATTTTTGTTAAAATTGGTATTGTATATTTAAAAAAACATGTATATGTATTTAATGACTTTAAACATGTCAAGTGGTGTAACTGTCAAGTAAAAGGTAGTAAATGCTTTCCTTGCACTTTAAATACATGTGTACACAGTTATTAAAAAATTAATAATTTACATTGTTTTAAAAAAGTACAGAATTAATAATATTTATATTTAACAAAAAAAATTCAATTCACCTATGAAGAAAATATTGTATCATCCAAAAACTTTTATATCGGTGCGTCCCTGTTGGCAGTGCTTCTTGGGATTATACTTCATTCCCTCATTAAAGAGGTTTAGTACACAGTGTCTTTGTCTTTTTGTCTGATTTTGAACACTTTGTGCTTCAAATCAAAGTTTGTAATGTTGAGATTCACCTCGGAGCTGGTTGGTTTGGTTCATGCTGCTCAACTCTATTTCCTACAGAAAAATTGAACAGGAAAAATTATGTTTTGGGAAAACTTCTGGAACAAAGACATCTTAAAAAAAAAAAAGCTCTATTGCTATGACATGGTCATATAAATGTTTGATGGTGATTTAGCGAGTGACTTTCTTCTGTTTATCAGAGTCTGATAAAGAGGATTCAGTTCAACAGAACCAGGCTGGAGTCTCTGTTGCCCCTAAAAATGTGACCTCTGCCCTGGGGTCACTGATGTCCAGTTATGGAGATGGCATGACGACCAGTGAGAGTGAAGCAGATATTGATGGTTAGTGCACTTGCATGTGTATACTTTTCAGTGCTCAACATTAACACATGTCCAGAACAAGCACAGATGCTGTAAAAAAAGCTGTTCGACTCTCAACTGAAACACTTCTGTGAGCTGCCGCTGGTCTTAAAGAGACAGCCCTAAATGTATTACAATATGTATTAATACACAATATGATTACATTTATAATGCATTTATATATAGGCTTTATAAAGCATGGTAAAAACATCAATAATTGTTTTTAGACAAGTAGCTGAATGTCGAGTCCCGCTGTCGTTTACGGCTTTATTCAGCGATGGCGTGTTTGTTTTCGGTCACAGAAGCTGTTGTTCTCAGAGCCGGTCAGGCGGTGCAGAAGAATAAAGATTTCCTGGCTGCTCATCCAGTTCCTGTCCAGAAGAACACATCACAACACGAGGAGAAACCTGCAGACGGACCACAGCCGTCCCATCATGCACCGGCCGGGAGAGGGAGAGGCAGCAGGGGCCGTCAGGGGGTCAGGGGTCGTAGAGGAGGTCACGGCAACATCAGTGAACCACGACAACATCGGCCGACACTGCTGGAGATGGTGAGTGCGTCATTTACGCACCCTCATGTCATTTCCAAACCCGAATGATTTTCTGTCTTCTGTGGAACACAAAAGAGATGTTAGGCAGAATGTTCACGCTGCTCTCTTCCATACCGTAAAAACCAGTGACTTACATTTCTGTTTCCTTCTCACTCAAAACTATTGGATGACTTCAGAAGACTTGGAATAGAGCATTGGCTATGTATGGGCTACTTTTATAGTGCTTTTTTTTTTTTTGTCATTTTTGGAGCTTGACTGCAGTTATTCAAAACGACATCACCAATGCAGTTCACTCCATTTTTTTTCTGGTGCTTAAAATAAATGTCGTGGTATAACCGTCCAGAGACTTAAAAGCTGCGATTCTCGATTTTATTTATTTATTTATTTATTTTTAGTTTGGAAAAATCTTGGGTTTTATTAGTTCTTTTAAAAAAACAGCAGTGAAACAATTTTGCTTTAAAATATTATTAATATTAAAAAAAACTTTTGTTCACCAAAGTCAGGTCGTGTAACCAACATGTAGGTAGCCATTTTGCTGTCATGTGACAAAAATAAGAAAACCAAAAAAAGAGAGGAGCCCTTTAGGCGCTTGTGTGAAGTTTTGAAAAAATGTCAAATATTTTGACTTTTTTTTCAATTTGGAATACCCAATTCCCAATGTGCTCTAAGTCCTCGTGGTGGCGTAGTGACTCGCCTCAATCCGGGTGGAGGAGGACGAATCTCAGTTGCCTCCACGTCTGAGACCATCAACCCGCGCATCTTATCACGTGACTTGTTGAACGCTTTACCGCGGAGACGTAGCGCGTGTGGAGGCTTCACGCTATTCTCCGCGGCATCCACGCACAACTCGCCACACGCCCCACCGAGAGTGAGAACCACATTATAGCGACCACGAGGAGGTTACCCCATGTGACTCTACCCTCCCTAGCAACCGGGCCAATTTGGTTGCTTAGGAGACCTGGCTGGAGTCACTCAGCACGCCCTGGATTCAAACTCACGACTCCAGGGGTGATAGTCAGCGTCAATACTCGCTGAGATACCCAGACCCCCAATATTTTGACATATTTATAAAAAAAGGCACCTTTTATTCAGGTCAAAAAGAGTAACTTTGAGAATGACAATTGTGGTTAAAAAAATAAATAAATTATTATTTACTTAAGTAAAGAATTAATCTAAAAATATTTTCTTTTTTTCAAAGTGAATAATATATATATATATATAAAATGAAATAATTAATTTTTAATTAGTTGTTTACACTCATATTCAAGGTGCAAGTATTTTAATAAATTTTTCTTGACTAAGTCACTAATTTTTTGTAGAAAATGCTATAAATGTTTCTCAAAATTGTATGAAACCAACATGGACAAAAAAGAAATCTACGAACTTGACGTGTGTTTTAATCTAGATTTTAAAAAGATTTCTCGTTTTTATTACTTCAGACACCTTATTTATCAGTCACCCATAAAAACGAGTAATTTGAACTAATATCTCCTGTTTCTTTCTGTAGAAGAAAGTCATACGGGCTTCAAAAGTCATTATGGTTTTTTTTAAACTAGTCCTTTAATAATAGAACGGGACACAATGCCATTTGACTAGCGTTATGAATGTTGTTATTCTAACTGTGTTGTTTATTGTGCAGTTATTGGCTCCTGATATTCGTCACGAGAGGAACGTTGTTCTTCAGTGTGTTCGATTCATCGTCCGTAACGGATTCTTTGGTCTGGCAGCTAAAGACTGTCATGAAAACACGACAGACAGTACGCGTGACGAAGGAGAGCACAACAGAGCGACAGATGAGTACGTCACCAGAGATGAATCAGAACTGACGCAGACAGACAGCTGGAGCAGCCAATCACAGGAGGAACTGAAGACAGCGGTCTGTCAGCTGTCTCCTGTGATGTCACAGCGCTCTGACACCCGTAACACAGACACATGTGATGTCAGAGATGTTCATGAGATGGATGGAGTCTCCTGTCAGAGTCCAGTTAAAGCCCAGCGGCCCAGTGAGTTCCTGCAGCTGTTTGCTCACAGTTTAGTGTGTGAAGAACCAGACGAGCGACAACCGAACGAAAACTCTCCTGACGTGACAGACGAGTGCCAGAACACATCCACATGAACCAGACGAATGTAAAGAAACCTGCAGAGATCAGAGAAATCCCTGTTGATTGACAATCAGTTTATTCATTTTTGTAAACAGATGTTTTGTATAGCCTATCTTAGGTGCAGAGGATATGATGTCACTGTTTGATGGTGATATTAGTAATCCATGTTGATAAACTCAGTGACAGCCAATGCTATCAGTTAATTTGTTTGTTTTTTCATGCATTAGTGAAACATTACTAATTCTATATGTTGAATAGACTAATTGGAGCTGTCAAAATGAGTGGCAGATAAAAATGAGTTTGAAATAAATTTGTTTGTTTAATGCTTCCATTCTTCTTGGTAATTAAGTGCCATTTTCAGGACCTTAATACACTGAATCTGACAAACATTCCCAGTGTGAAATAAAGGAGATGCTTGGACTTGTTTAGTGTGTGTGTTTGTTGTGTGCAGGTGTCTTGATGGAATCTATTCATTATAATCTCCATCTTCACCTGCAGCTGTTCAGGTGTCTCAATGATGAAGGGTGGAGATGCTGAAGACTCTGGCTGTATTTTTGTGGTTTAATGTTGAGAAGTCTTGCAGGTTTCTTTCGTAACACACACACACACACACACACAAGTCCTGACCTGCCCTGACATTGTCTGTGAGTCTGATGGGTGGATGAATCTGTCTCAGCAGTGAACTCATGTGTGCAGTAAGAGAATGTAGTCAATCTGCTCAATGATTGTGTCCCTGCTACAAGTCATAATAAGCATTATTCATCTTTGCTGTTTACAATTAAAACGGTGCAAAACAATGACATTATTTGATATTTTCTATTGTGAGCAGTCTTGAAGTCTTGAGTTGTTTATGAAGACAGATATAATGTGTGTATGAGCTCTATTAAAGATAGTCTTCAGAACATTATAAGCTTTTAACTATGAGCTTCAACCTGATAAATATGAATATTGGGTTAATCATGCTCATCTGAAAGTGAAATGTGTTTTTGTGCTTTTCTTTTAGGACCAATAAAGCACATCTATGTATCTATGGCTAACTCAAATGTTTCTGTTATCTCAACGTGTATTTCTGTTTATTTTAGTGAAAGGAGGAATCTTTTGTCTGGCTTGAATTTGTACTGTTACAAAAGCTATATTGTGCTATTATAAATTAAAGTAACATTATTGACAATATTAACTGCATATACAAAATATAAAAAGGACATGTAAATTTTGTTATAATCAATATATTAAGAGCACATATCCTGTATGTATATGTGTATGTATATATATATACTGTATAATATTTTTAAAATAAAATAGTGATAACATTTGTTAGATGTGAGAAACAAATAAATGATTGTCCATCATGTGTATTGAGAAATTAATAATATGTTGTCATATTATTGTTTTCATTATTATTAATAGTAGGTTTTGTAAATATATCATGTTTATGAAATATTATTACAAATAATTTAAAAAAATTAAATGTGATAAATGATTTTCAATTTTTTTTTTTTTGTATTGTGAAAAATAAATGAATAGTGTATGTGGTCATATTATTGTTAAAAAAAATCTATTGTACATTTATTTAATACATTTATAATATAACATTTTATATATTTTTATGACTAAGAATTTATACTATGTAACATCTTACAACATATTTACACAATATTGTTACAAATTAATTTACATAATATATAATTTATATATTAATATTATTTCTTCTAAGTGTAAGTCAACAAATGAATTATTGCCCCTAAAGTATTCAATGTGAAAAATTTAAATATAAAATGTTCATATGTATAATTATTAAGTTTTATTTTAACCAATCAGCCAGTTTTGAGCATCCAGTCTGTCCGTCAGACGCCGCAGAACTCGCAGCAGCAGCCGGTCTGAGATCAGCCGCCCCCACTGCAGCGACGCTGCAGAACGCTGCGTTCATCTGATCTGGGATCAGCGTTACACGGATGGGCGTGTCCTGTCTCCTGCGGCCCCGCCCCCTGGTGCCGTCATCACAGCTGCTAGCTCCGTCGGTTAGCGTGCTAACCACAGTGATGTGTTGAGGATGAGACAGCAAACCTCCGAATGATGCCGTTTCACCGTCTGTACCGCGATTAGAGATGAGATACCGCCGTCAGACACGAATAAACCGCCGTGTGGGATCATTTCTGTGGATATTGAGCGAATAAAAGCGTTCTGAGGTGATGACTGTTTATGATTTATACACCGGCATTGAGCTGCAGCTGATGTGTGTCACACAGATCAGTGTGTGAACTTGTGTAAATATATCAGGAGTAATGATGATAATGGATATAGTTTGTGTTTTAAAGACCGAACAGTTAACCAGCAGGCGCTTTTAATGTGCTAACCGGGAGCTAGCTGTCGTTAGTCTGTTGTGAGGGCGACATTATTGATTATAAGTACTGATTTATCATAAGCAGTGCAGTAGGACGTGTCAAACTCGTGCTTTTGTCAATGGGGACTATAAGTGATTTACTAACGACGTCATCGCACAGACTCTAGTGTATTCCCCAGACACATCCCTACACTGTATTTACCATATTTACATCCTTATCAAGAGTGAATTTCACCACATGCATCACTCAGACTCGCCTGGTGAGACGCCCTCGAGCAGGAGGATGTCCCACCCATCTGTGTTCGCTGGCCGCAGGGGCAGTAACCCCACCAGTGGTGCCACGGTCAGTATTAACTGCCCCGTTGCCCCAGCCGAAGACCATCAGACCGCAGGGATGATGCCCCACGCGGCCCCCACCGGCTCTTCATCCCCTGGACCGCATCACCCACCCCACAGCCTCAACATCCACCCTCAGGGTCAGACCGTTGGGGCACAGGTCAAAAAGAAGAGTGGCTTTCAGATCACAAGCGTTCTGCCTGCGCAGGTGTCCGCCAGCGCTAATAACAGCATTGCGGACGATACCGAGAGTTATGATGACATGGACGAGTCCCACACAGAGGACCTCTCCTCATCCGACATCCTCGATGTGTCCGTTTCTCGAGCCACAGACACGGGCGTTCCCGAGAGGAGTTCTTCCGAAGAAACGCTGAATAGTTTGCATGGAGGTGAGACTCCTGGGGTTGCGTCGCCCAATGAACCGGTCTTGCATCACCCGCAGCAAGGGTACATGGCCAATGGAGTCCATCACCACGCTCATCATCATCATCATCAGCCTCATGGACATCACAAGGAGCAAGTCACTCGTCCTGTAGCAGCCGGCCAAGTGAGGCCTGCGTCATTGGCGTCTACAGGCGCCTCGGCTCAGCGAAGTGGGCGATCAACCCAAGCTTCTGTTGTGGACAGTGGTGGAACCGCAGCAGTAAGTCACCCTGTGGCTTCAACAGGAAGTGTTGTGGGGACTGCAACAGAGGTTGGAGGTGGAGCAGGCCCCACAGGAAGTGCGACGGTTCCACCTGCACAGTTGCCACCTCCAACCACAACTACAACCCAAACTCAGATGACTGCAGCTGCCACAGGGTCTCGTTTCAGGGTGGTCAAACTCGATTCCAACTCAGAGCCGTTTCGAAAGGGCCGCTGGATGTGTGCAGAGTATTATGAGAAAGACGCCCCGCCTGGAGACACAACAGTAGCCGCTCACAGAACTGTGGAGACCATCATTCAATCTGAACATGAGACCACGAGTGGCAGTTCTTCTGGAAGCACTCTAAGTGGTGGAGGAGACGTCCAACAGACGTATGCAACGCACACCACTCTGCCCTCTCACCCTCAAGACCCAAGCGCTCACCCGATTCTCCAGCCTGCTGTTGCCCCCTTAATCAACCCCCAGGCAGTTACTGTGACAGGTGTGATTGGCACTGAGAGTTCATCTGCCCCTGTTAGACCCCAACAGCCGGTATCCTACACCGTAGAAGGCCAAATACCCCAAATGCAGAGCAGCTACCCCTCTAATGTGAAACCCGCCGTGTCTGTCACCCAGAGCGGAATGGCACCAATGGAATACGCCCAAATGCCCACAGCTCAACCTCTCCAGATTCCTCCAATTCAGACTGCGGTGTCGCCCCGAGCGACTCCAGTGCCCATTGGCATACCTGGACTTCCTGTAGGTGCCCCAGTGGCTGTTCCTCAGCCCGTATCTCCAAGACTGCAGGCTCTCGCCCCTCAGATGGGCACTATCACCACGGCTCAACTGCACTCAGAACAGCAGCCTGCTTCCCAGCTGTCTACGTCCACAAGTTCAGTTCCGTCTGGATCTAACATGCCTTCATCTGCAGCAGCGCAGTCGCTGCATGGAGCTGCGATACCGGGCCGCCCCGCAGTACTGGGTCAGCAGGGAACACGGGTTCCCCCATCCAGTGTCTCCTACAGTGGCATGAGTGCTGTGACAGCCTCACAGCTGGAAGATGCCCAGCGCCTGCTGTTACAGCATCACCCACTGCTTTCTCTGCCACGACTGGCTGCAGGAGGAATGACGGGTCTCACAGGACAGACTGCAGCTGATGCAGGTGCCACTCTCGGACCGGATGCCAGTGCAGATGTCAGTGCTGCAGCCATCTCAACTGGTGGAGATGATGACAGGTAAAAGTCATATTTCATGCTTACTTGATCTGACTAGATCCCAGTTAAACCTCTGTATGGTTGAGTATGAAGTCAGGTATATTGGGCCATTTGTTGATATTGAGGTGACTGTCCAAATGTGGCCAAAAGTTTACCTGAATTCACCCTAAGTTTTGATGACACACAAATTTAGCAAATCAAACAGTCTAAAACTAATTGGGCCTTATTCCTGAAACACAAGCAGGACAAATTTGTTGTAAATTGTTAGTAAAAAAATAAATTAATTATTTGGTATAATTTACGTAAGAATTGTTTTACTAACAATTTACATCAAATGTTTTCTGCTCGTGCTTCAGAAATAAAAGCCAAAGTATACTTCCGTTGTCTGCATTGCTGATCAGAACGCACACAGTATGCATGATGCAAATTTTATCGTCAACAAAGTCTTCGCAGACTGTTCACCTCAGACAGATTTTCTCGACACGTGGACAGTCCTTGTCTGCATGAGTAGTCGCAGCATGCGTCTGCTGTGGACTGTAATAAAAGTATCACAAAGCAGTCGTATTCGCTCACGGTCAAAAGAGGACACTTTGAAAGACTGAGTGCTCGACTGTGTGGGAGACAACCCAGAATGCGGAAAAACAAAGTATACCCGAGGCTTAATGCTCATTATCCCCACTGAAGGGTGAATCTCATGTATCATGTAGGTCATGCTTCATCCCAAAATCTAGAGTCAAAATAAAAATATTTTTTGCATTGTTTGATTATTTTCATGACAATTAGGCACAGTTTTACACCCCCCAAAATGATCATTATAGTTATTATGTAATGAAAATCATTCTGTCTAGACACAATATTATATTTTATTTAAATATTATATTATATTTAAATAATATTGTTTAATATATTTATTTAAATATATTTAAATTATATTTTATTTAAATATTAATATATTTATTTACAATATATTTTCAATAAAATAGATTTCAAAAATTAAACAGTGTTTTATTGTACTGTTTTTGTCCTTGAATGAGTTCTGTACTTCAGGCGGTTCTGTCTGTAGTCAATGTCAGGTGAGTCTAACTTCTCTAAATATAGCAGCTCGTCTCCAGAGAACTCGTCCTCGATCCTGTCTGTCTTTCCTCTTTTTATGCCCTCTTTCTGTGTCTTCATGTCTCTCTCTCTCCTCAAATATCCCAGTTTCCTGTGTGTCCTCTCACTTGTGAAAGTTTACAGGAAGTGTGTGTCCTGTCACCGGTGAGGTCAGGTGTGACCCGTGGCGTAGGATGAAACGATGTGATCTATAGAGTAATGTTTCTGTCATTGACTGCAGTCTGCAGTGTGTGGGTGATGCGAGCACAATTGAGAGCGGCCTGTCTGGTTGCCATAGTGACGCATCTGTAAGTGACTCAGCAGAAGCAGCGAGTATCACTCTTGTGAAGATGCTGTGATGCTGCAGTATGCAGGAGTGCACTGTCCTGCGATTTAGGGCTGGACAATAGATATCGAATATACGATATAATTGAGATAATTTTGCTGAAGATGTAAAATTGACCAATGTTGTCAATATCGCCATGATTTTAATGTGCTTTCATTTGGCCATTAAGTTTCAGAAAGAGCGCATCAGTAGACTAATTTCACGATCCTTCAGAGCTGCACAATTAAACAAAATTACATCCAAATGTTGAGTTTGTCATATGTGATTATTAATCCACAAAAGGTTGTGATTTAAAGACTGATAAATGGTCTGTGTGTGATTACGTGCATTGGGAAATCAAAGTAATGCAGGTTCAAGCATTCACGCAAACATTAGTAACAGTTACAAGTTATTATACAAATCTACAAACGTGGCACAGATTAACAGAAAAGGAGATGATTACAGCGTTTCAGGAAACGTAGTTCTGCATATCAGATCTCTAGCACACCTGCAGCTGCAGAAAACCTTGATCTGCAGTGGCACTGATTGATTTCTGCTGCTTAAATTATCTGAGGCTGCTGTAAACTGTGTTAACGTCAGCTGTAAACAGTCTTTGGTTTCTTCTCATCAGCTCTGTCTCAGTCACCATTAGGGTTGCCACGGTATACGGTGTTACCGGTTTTACTCGTTGCAAGGGACAACACCGGTGTGAAATTATATACCGGGTAAAAGGGGCATGGTGGGTAACTGTAAGATGTCTCTGATTCGGAATGACACAAGAAATGCTGTTAGACACACAGACACGCTTTAAGAAACACACTTTATTATATTATTAAGAACAGATGACAGAAAAGCCATCTATGTGCATGTCGTGCAGTCTCGTGGAACACACGTATGTAAAGGGTTCTCTCTCTTTGTTTCAGTCTTCTGATTTTTTTTTTTGTTTGTTTTTTTTGCAAGAATAGTATCATCTATGAGAATGCTGCAAAGGACCTCATATCTCAGATCAGGAGGTGCTTTGAGTTTAGTTCACTTT
>NC_059355.1:51450015-51455015 GCF_019703515.2 Myxocyprinus asiaticus
ACTATTGATATGTTTTGTTTTTAGCTAAGAAATTAATTGTAATGACAAAAGCGAATGTAAAGGGGCTATATAGCAAGAATGAGAAATCGCCCAATAAAGGCTTAATAAATACTTTATAATGCCAAACAAGTCTATAACTAGTCACTTACAAGTGTAATTATTACTCATGAATTACTGTCTAACTTCTGATCCCTAAAATAAGGTGTTACCGAAATTAGTACATAAATATGCTACAGTGTTATAATAAGAATTAATAATATTATACACAAATATATTTCAATATTAATTTCTTAACTTATTATTGGGTTCCAAAAATAACAATGAAAAGTGGGCAGAGACTGTATCACTTATAATGGACAAAAACAATGTGAATCTGTTTTTCTTTTCCTTTTTTTCCTCTCCATGTTTCACTGAATTTTATCCATTTATTTAGTCTGGTTCTTTTTAAGAGGACTTCTTGAACAGTATTTCTCCTGCCAGTACAGCATGTTTGCCCATGACTTCATTTTGGTCAAAGGGAAACACTTACTAGTTTTTAAAAATGTTTATAATCATGCTGCAGTTCAAATCGCAATACCAATATTTTTCAAAATAATTGCAATACGATTTTATCGGGTTTTTTTGGGGGTTTTTTAGCCCTATAGTCTGAATTCTCTCTAAACGGTCTCAAAACTGTTTTACGGTAGATTTTAGTGATAATTCTGAACATATTCAGTCTGATAAAATTAATCTTTTATTAGAAAAACAGTTTGATTTTCAGCTTTTAAAGGGACAGTTCACCCAAAAATGAAATTTTTTACTCACCCTGATGCCATCCCAGATTTATATGACTTTCTTCTGCAGAACACAAATGAGGATTTTTAGAAGAATATTTCAGCTCTGTAGGTCCATACAATGCAAGTGAATGGTGACCAGAACTTTGAAGCTCCAGAAAGCACATAAAGGCAGCATAAAAGTAATCCATAAGACCCCAGTGGTTTAATCCATGTCTTCTGAAGTGATATGATAGGTGTGGGTGACAAACAGATCAATATTTAAGTAATCTCCATAATAAATCTCCACCTTTGACCAGTAGGTGGCGCTATGCATGAAGATTGTAAAAGTGGAGATTTATAGTAAAAAGGAGTTAAATATTGATCTGTTTCTCACCTACACCTATCAGAAGACATGGGTTAAACAACTGGATTACTTTTATGCTGCTTTTATGTGCTTTATGGAGCTTCAAAGTTCTGGTCACCATTCACTTGTATTGTATGGACCTACAGAGCTGAAATATTCTTCTAAAAATCTTCATTTGTGTTCTGCAGAAGAAAGAAAGTCAAACACATCTGGGATGGCATGAGGGTGAATAAATGATGAGACGATTTTCATTTTTGGGTGAACTGTCCCTTTAATGTGGTTTATTAATACGTCTTAGTGTGTTTGTGTAATAGAATCATTGTGTATGACCTGATCGTTATGTAAGAGGGCATACAAGACTCTAGCCAATCAGATCGCTCGCTCTGAGATGACAACCACTCGAGACCCTGAACTCAACACACCTTGGCAACGGTTGCTATGTGCCCTGCACCCTCCACTCACTGAGATGCATGTGTTTGCAAACAGCTGAAGATGGTCTCGTTTTCCTCCAAATTTAAACGTAATATTTTGTATAATGAAAATAAAGCCTATTTTAAGACTATTAAGACTTTTGCAGTGTGACATTATTTTCATGACAATTAAGCACATTTACCCCCAAATTCTCATTATAATGCACAAAATATAATTTATAGTTTACAATATATTATCATTGAATAGAAAATTTACTTGAATACATTTTTAAACTACAGTCTGATAAGAAAGAGTGAATATTGTGCTTAATTATCATGAAAATAATTTTACATTGCGAAAAATATAAATTATCTTACAATAAGGCTCCATTGTCTTTATACAAAATCTGATTTCCTATTCTGTTCTTGTGATTTTGTTGTGAAATACAAGCTGGACATATTTTCAGGGGATTCACTGGTGATAATTTGTGACTTGATCACGTTGGTCTGACCTCATGTACACAAACATGTGAGCACTCGACCAGTGTAATGTGATGTCATCGCAGTGAAAGGGAGGGGTTAAGACGGAGAGAGATGGTGAGTGAAAACACAAAATTACACAACCAATGAGAGACGAATAAAAATAGAGCTGGTGAGACACATAATTTCATAAATTTTCATCTAAATTCATTTGAAAGTGTGCTTGAGCTACTTGGTCCTTCTTTGATGTTGCCATGACAACCATTGTATGGATATTTACATTTTTCTTCCAGTCTTGCCAATGGTGATGTAACAGTTGCCCACACACACTCTCATGTTGTCATATGATTGTGTTTGTGAGATGAAGCTGTGATATAAACTGATGAATTGATGACATCACTCACAGGTGTTGATGTGATCAGTTTCTTCTTTGTCAGATTGATCCAGTCAAATCATCATCAGATGATCAAAGGAACTGATTGTTTATGGTGCTATGAATGAATCTGTGATCTTTATTTCACACTCACAGAATTCAACAGATCGTGATGACATCACCTCATCACGTCGTCTTGTACAGTGAGCTCGATTGAAACTTCATAATAATAATAATCATCCAAAATTCAGTTTATCACGCCTGTGCTGTGAATTAGGAAAGTTTCTCAGCCATAATTATTTCTGACTAGACAAGAAACCATGTCTGGCATGATTTGTATAGAAGTATATTTTTGTCTGTATGACAGTGGAATTATTATCTTATAACTTATATTAAGTTAGTGTTAAATGTAATGGGCGATTGCATAACTCGGCATCACATATGAGAGTAAGTCTCTCGGTCAGAATGGACCTGACACTGAAACATTTAGCTGGTTTGATATGATGAATATTCCACATAAATGTCACAACATGGAGTTCTTTTTTTTTTTTTTTTATCCCCTTTTCTCCCAATATGGAATGCCCAATTCCCACTACTTAGTAGGTTCTCGTGGTGTTGCAGTTACTTGCCTCAATCCGGGTGGCGGAGGACAAGTCTCAGTTACCTCCGCTTCTGAGACCGTCAATCCGCGCATCTTATCACGTGACTCGTTGTGCATGACACTGCGGAGACTCACAGCATGCGGAGGCTCATGCTACTCTCCACGATCCACGCACAACTCACCACACGCCCCATTGAGAGCGAGAACCACTAATCACGACCACGAGGAGGTTACCCCATGTGACTCTACCCTCCCTAGCAACCGGGCCAATTTGGTTGCTTAGGAGACCTGGCTGGAGTCACTCAGCACGCCCTGGATTCAAACTCATGACTCCAGGTGTGATAGTCAGCATCAATACATGGGGGGAAAAAAAAATACTTTAATTATCCTTGATAAACTTCTCATGGTAAATTTACACGTTGTTAGAAGACATTCAAATTGTGCCAGGTGTTTTCTTTCGTAGATGCTCGTATGAATTTGATGTAAATCACTCGCAACAGCGAGGATCAGACAAATACTCATAAAATTTAATTTAAACTGTGTAGCATGATGCAGTTCTTTAAAACTGACGAGTCGCTCCACAATCTCTCTCCACAACCTATTTTTACTTGCATGATATTTGGTGAAACATTTATGTGTTTATAAAAACAATCCCTCCCGTTGTCTGTTTCTCTCATGTTGTTCTTCCTCCTCATCTCATTTAATCCTTTTAGTGATTGTGTTTGTCTTGCATTACTTGCACTCACTGCCTTCAGCGTGTGGCCTCCCCATGTGCATTACGTAACACTTGCTGCTGTGTTAACGCCCAGAGTCATTTTATTATTTTACTCCTACCATAACGTTACTGGATGCTCTTCAAGATCCTCAGTGATGTTTTGTGATCTTTGATGATCTGTTGTGGAAAATGTGGCCGTTATATGAAGTTCCTGTAGATGTCAACATGTGTTCCTTCAGCTGGAATCATCAGGCTTTGTGAAGGTTATTTAGTCTGAGTGTCTGTCTGCTTTCAACATACAGTGCAGATACGGTTGTGTACATGTGCTGGACACAACGCAACGTGTAGAATAAAAGAGTAAATGTACACTGATATTAATGATCCAAATGTCTTTCAGTGCTTCTTGGTTCATTGCATTGTTAAAATAAAATATGGAGCAATAATATCAGTGTGCTCACATTTACTCATTCATTTATTTATTTTTTATTTCTTTGATTTGTGTAATCTTTATTTTTCCTTAACATGAATAATGTTGTTGCATGTTTATGAAGCAATCCATTTCATCACTGTTGGCTTTGTAATATGTAGGTTATGCGCACACACACAATGTATAGTCACACAGTGTACTAGGTCAACATTACTGATGCACATTGAAAAAGCATCAGGCTTCTCTGCGCTATGATTGGCTGAATGAAAGGTGTGGTTTGCTTTGTTGCCGATAAGTCATTATGGTCAATCTCCGCTGTGATTGGTGGAAGCTGTCGGGTGTGGATACAATCTGTGCGTGTTTGATGGACTGAGAAATTTTGGACTGAAGATTCTCTTTTACAGTAAATAACAAACTCGTGAGTGAAACACACTAAACGTCTCGTTCTGCTGTTTGATTGACTCTCTCATGGGATATATATATATATATATATATATATATATATATATATATATATATATATATATATATAAATAAAGGTACATTTCTAGTTTCAACATTATTTGTACTTCAGACCAGAAGAAAAGCTAGCTTCATACCATGTGACTCACAATTGGTTTTCGACCATTGAAAATAGGTAATTTATGGATTGAGCCACATTGAGAGCCACATATCTCTGGGATTAAACCATTTAGGGCCTTAAAAATGAAGACTCACAAAGGAAAGTTTGTTTTGAAGATATCTATGATACTTCTGGAGTCACTCTAACTTTGGAAAAAACAACACAGTGATTTTATTCCGCATTTTTGGACTCGCATCAGAATCAGAATCAGAATGAGCTTTATTGCCAAGTATGCTTACACATACAAGGAATT
>NC_059355.1:51462515-51467515 GCF_019703515.2 Myxocyprinus asiaticus
TATATATATATATATATATATATATATATATATATATATATATATAATGTGTGTGTGTGTCCAGTTAGCATGAAAGTGAAGATTTTGAGGATGAGTATGTACAAGAGTGTGTACTCCAATTCTATATTGCGGTAATGATGATATTTGTATTTCTAAAACCTGAAAAACGTGATTTATGGGTAAAATAACTGAGACATGATCACTACATGTGCCTGATAACTGAGGCTGCACTTCATCTATTAACCGGCAGGTGGCGCAGTTCTGCTGATTCTCATTGCTTACAATACACAGCTCCATGCATTATTGTAACTCAGTGTTTAATTATTGTTTCCTGTTCCTGTGTGGACTACAGGTACAGATTATTATAGAGTTTATGTAACGTGGCGATAGTTTTGATAACATGCATCGATTCTGTGTGTAGAAAGTTCTGTAATCTCCCTCTCGTGTCTCTCGGTTCTGTTCCGCCGAGCTCGAGCTGCAGCTCTGATCACACAGAAACAGCAGCAGGTGGGGGCGGGGCGCTGCACGGGTTATTCAAATCGCCCACTATCTCAGCCAATGGCGTGCCGGCGTGCGCTGAGCCCACTTTTATTATGCAAATCTCTCCGCGGCTGCAGATCTCTGTACTGTAGTCTCATTCAGAGCGTCTTTGTGTCGAGCAGGTGTGTTCGGCACATCACTGGCCAGATAACTCTGGATTGAGAATGTGACTCGATTTGTACATTTCTGTTTGTGCACACTGATTTCAGCTGTATTCGGTCTGTTTTATGGGCGGAATAGAATGAATTCTCCGTGTTACTCGGTGGCGATGGATGTCGGTGTTTGTCAACTGAGGAATTTTTCCATCTCGTTTCTATCGTCGGTTTTGGGCGCTGAGAGTTCTTCACCCGTTACGATCGACAAAAGGTGAATATTCAGGAAATCAATCGAGAAATATATCGTGATCTGCATCGATCCGGATTTATCGATGCTCCTCTGAATGTGATTCTGATTGCTCCTTTCACTTTCGGTTGCATCATTTAATTCGTCGTTTATTGGTGTTGTTTTTAGGATGTGTGAACAGTGAATCCGTCCGCAGATCCGTTATGCAACATCCTCCGAATGAATGAATGGTGTTCATCGGTTCTGAATGTGTTTCTTCTCTTCACAGTTCATCAGGAGCCAGTGTGGTCGCCATAGACAACAAAATCGAGCAAGCCATGGTGAGTTTGTGCAATAAAATCATCTTTATTATAATCAACATTGCTCACTGATTGTGAATATCATCTTTACATAAGCAGACATGATGATGATCAACTAGTATTCATGACGTACACCGATCAACCACCTGCCTAATATTGTGTAGGTCCCCTTCGTGCCAAAAAAACAGCCCGTCTGGCACCAACAATCATGCCACGGTCCAAATCACTGAGATCACATTTTTTTCCCATTCCGATGATTGATGTGAACATTAACTGAAGCTCCTGACCCGTATATGCATGATGTTATGCACTGCACTGCTGCAACATGATTGGCTGATTAGATAATCGCATGGATGATTGTTGGTGCCAGATGGGCTGGTTTGGTGGCACGAGGTCATTTAATTTAAATGTCACGTTTAGATGTGATTGACATCATTTTGTCAGATATCTGTAGTCTGGATTTCACTACTACACAAAAGTAATTTATTCAAACAGCTACTTACCTTCTGCTCAGTTTATAACCATGATATTTTCCCATATAGCCCATGTGTGTTGATATTGTAGTTAAATTGGAGCTTGTGGTTGTTGCTAGGCAAACGCAGACATGGATGCCTGTTATAAATGAGCGGCTCCACCCTCTGGCAGAAGAACATTCTGTTCCTTTATGTGCTCATAAGCCAGAGATCATATGCACTGAAAACTCATGGCGCTTTGAACAGTGTGTATGTGGATTAGATGGGCCTTGAATTGTGTTTGAGCTTGTTTGTGTTTGTTCAGTAACATGATTTGAAGAACGTTCTAATTCTATTAACTCACCGCTTCTCTTCTGCACAAGGCCTTTATATGTTTAAATGAAGTTTTGAAAATAGCATTGAGTATTTAGTATTTAGAGAATAGTATTTAATCTTATACAGTCATAGATTCTCTGAATAAACAGTTGCATCTCAGACGACATCTCCATAGTAAAACACTTTCACAAAAAAAAAGGTACTGTCTGTACATAACTGTGGCATAACTCAAAATAATAAATAAATAAATAGATGACGTCCCGGGTCACTAAAGACCCAAGGTATGCATTAAAGGGTTCAGACGTGCTCATTAGGACTGTCTGTCATTACAGATCAACACTCATTTAAATGTGATTCGCCACTGCATCCATGCACACAGTCAACATGTCTGTTATTGGTTACAATGCTCAAGCATGGGAAAACAATTCATGCAACTGGAGTAGACCTGAATGGAATGCTATAATTGACACTTTTTATGAGTAGTTAATTGTGGCAGTTGTAATTGTAATCTTGATTATTTTTTCGATTAATTGTGCGTCCCTAATCTATACAAAGTAATCATCTTTAGTAATCACAAATGACTGGAAAAGTCATTGAAAACAAGAAGTGGTATGGGTTTTGTTTCGATCAGTGTTCAGTCCTGTACTGTCAATGATACTGTGGATGAGCATTATGTTCTGTCATGTTCTCATAGGACCTGGTGAAGAGTCACCTGATGTATGCGGTGCGTGAGGAGGTGGAGGTGTTGAAGGAGCAGATAAAGGAGCTGATTGAGAGGAACTCTCAGCTGGAACAGGAGAACACGCTGCTGAAGAACCTGGCCAGCCCTGAACAGCTCGCTCAGTTCCAGCAGCAGGTCCAGACGGCCTCCCCGACCTCTGGTGGAGCTCAGACCGGACCCCTCACACAGAGCCAGGGCCCCGGCCCCACCGCATAACTACCTCTCCATGAGCGACTCGCTCCAGACGACGAGAGACAACCTGACGTAGACTAAACGGTACTGTGAAGAGACCTGGACCTTCAGAGCGCAGGACGTCTGACACAGTACACACACTTTAGCAGAGCTTGATCTGCCTCAGACAATCATTACTGACCAGGGTGGGACACGTGTGACTTCCTGTGCAATCTGGGCTTGACCAATCACGCCACGCATGCCGAACGGGACCTTTCTTACAAGTGTTGTCGGTATCAGCAGGAGCCGATGACGTGAAATCATGCTGCTGTTGCCATATTTTCCTGTTTTTGTACATCGTATGAAGTTTTCAGTATGCTTTGATATTTTTGTTACTGGTTTTATTTGTTTACTTTTATTTTTGTTGTTTATTTTCTCCACTAGCTGTATCAAATTTAAAATAATGAGCACTTTGTAGTGGACACTTGTGAATGAGACAACAAAACAGGGAGCACCTCATCTGGAATGGGGCGAGAGAATCTGAATTGAAACCAGTTTCACCCTTGAATTTGTCCCTTTGTGATGTGGGAAGGGGTTGTTAGTAATGCCACAGTGTTGAACCCTTGATAGTGTATTTCTTGCTTGTATAAACTCATGGCTTGTGTTTCCATATGCAGAGAAATAAAGTGAATGGACTGTGGAACAGTTACTTTTATGTGCCATGAAGTTTCAGATTGGAATCACTCTAAAGGGTCTTGATATTCATACAGTTTTTGTTCATGTACAAATACATGTGGACAGTTTCACTGAAGAGCCGAGCACACACACAAAAACACACACAGACATCCAGTGAACTGATGAACGGATCAAACACTCTTTCAGCTTGAGAATCATCAAAGATCTGCTCATATCAAGTTCTTTGAAAGGGACTCTTCATTATCATCGCTGGAAACCTGCTTTGCCTTACAGTCCATCACTCCTGACGCATCACAGCTCAATGTGTTAGCCATTATGACCCGAACAAGTGTCAAATATGACCAGATTTTTTGCATGTTTCCTTCAATGTGACGTCATACAGCTGCACTAAACAGTTGCACATCGACTTTAATAAAACAAAACCGAAATGAAAACTTGTGTCCTGCAGCATTAGTTGAGTCATGTTGTAATAATCAAATAGAAGTTTTATTCTTGTAGTGTTACTGTAGGAGCTGTCAGTCGATTAGTGATGAATGTTGTGTGTGGATCGTGGAGAGTAGCATGAGTCTCCACATGCTGTGAGTCTCCGCGGTGTCATGCACAACGAGTCACGTGATAAGATGCACGGATTGACGGTCTCAGAAGCGGAGGCAACTGAGATTTGTCCTCCGCCACCAGGATTGAGGTGAGTAACCGCGCCACCATGAGGACCTACTAAAAAAATGTAAAAATAGAATTTCTTCTATGGAACACTGTGAAGAAATTCTCCCCATTTTCCCAATAGAACGGCAGTGGATAGTGATTCGCTTTCAAGCTTCAAAGACAAAGCAATGTACTCTCATGAACGTGCAACGGGTGTCAAGAAGACACATCATCTGCCTTCAGAACACATGGAATATGACACTGGAGTCACATGGACTAGTTTAACAATCTTTTGCATCCTTTTTGTAGCTTGAAAGTGGAATCTGTCCATTGCCGTTGTACTGAATAGATAGAGCGGGATATTCTGCAAATAGTTTCCTTTGGTGTTCTGCGGCGGCGGTCAGGTGACCTGCTTGTGTTCGGCCCCTGGAAGCGATTCTTCTAGTGTTAAATCTTCTGACGGCTGCTGAGATCTGAACACACACACAGACTCGTATGCAGCAGTTATGAATCATCTCACAGTCCACAGACTGACACAGAAACAGTGTGAACATTTATCACTAAATCACAAGTGATATGTAAGAGATAACGTACAGTCAGCCGGTTGTTCTCGCAAAATAAACCCTGACAGGGTGATCAGGATCCCGACACGGAGCGGACGACTCTTGTATCACCCTGAAGGGGTTTGTTTTGTGATAATTGTCTGAGTGTACATTATCCCGCTTATTACACGGCTATCAACCATATACAGTAAATGGAAATGAATTATTGATTTGCGTTGAAATGATGTAATTGTGTGAA
>NC_059355.1:51472515-51492515 GCF_019703515.2 Myxocyprinus asiaticus
CCAGAGACGAAGGATTCACTTGTATTGATCTATTTGTTCAATCAGACAGCTTTGACTGTTCTGTGATCTGCGTGGATGTGAATGTATTCATGTTTAGATGGGAGGAACTTGGGTGTGTTCATATGTTAATATATACTGTGAAATTGTTTGTATTACAGGGTGGATCTGTGTGTGTGTGTGTAAGAGAGAGAGAGAGAGAGAGAGATTGCTAATGCATGTGTATGGTTTGATTAATAACTCATGATTGATCTGGAACAGAATTCACCTCAAGTGTTTAACAGACAGGTAAGAGAGAGAGACAGATGCAAATCACACAGACAGAACTGTCTAATCCTTCATCAGAGTTCATTTACACGATCACTTCTGATACTGTCACTGCATCTGATGAACTGGAAACGATTCCCGCCTTCTAAACTGAATTCTACTGTAGTGTGATGAACTCTAGAAACTCTGTCAAACTATTTGCCCTTATAGAATTTAAAATGTAACAAAACAACCAACAAAATGCTGTTCATAAAGTTAAAGCTGAAGTGTGTCATTTCTGCGCCACTAAACTGAATTGCAAAAATAAAGATTGTTTTCAAACAGCTTTCTGAACACCCCCCTGATCTGCTGTTGATATAACAAACATATAGTCCCGCCCCCAACTCACACCATTGGTCAAGTCGATGTTGCTGTGTCAGGCTGGATGGGTCGCTCAAAACTGCTCAGCTACACTGTCACGCCAAAGAACACTGGTTTCAAATCAGATGTTGTTGTTTCCTTCCTTACAGAACTTTCCCCCTCTGCAGTAAATAAATCATCAGTGTTATATAATGATGATTAATCAGTCTTGGAGTTCACTGAGTTCATGCTGTGGTGTGAAAATCCACTTTAGGACGAAACCTCCTTCTCAAAACCCTGATCTAATACTGCTCTCAGATCAGTCATTTTCATCACACAGACGCTCTTTCAAACCATCTACAAGTCTGGAAAAAAATGAACATTTTGCTGTTTCAAAGTATTTCCTGTGTTCAAACATGGTCATGAGTCGTTTGCTTGTTCTCTGGTGTTTACTGGAGAGAAAACATCCAAACAGACATAAACGGTTCACACCTACACATTTAACACACGGCTTTCCCCTACGGTTTAATTAGAGATGATTCCAAACATTGCACTCAATATTGATCTTAAATGATAGCTGTACCATTCAAAAAATGTTTCCATGAAATATATCTTTAGAACATGATGCCTTAAAAATAGAAACACAGCTGTAGTCAACTATACTGATCCTGCACCTCTTTCTGCATGTGAGTGATGTCACTGCAGATCTGTCTGTGATTGGACAGAGTTATTCAGCTGACAGACGTTTAATGATCGCCTCACATCTCCTGTGCTGAATCTAGGAGGAAAAAGAGTTTTTTCATCTATTCTCAAACTCGATCCTGGAGTTCATCTGACTGATTAACTCTGTTTACCTCCATTTCTTTCTTGAGCTGTGATTGAGTCTCTTGTTCCATCTGCAGAAGAGCTCTTCTCTCCCTCACAGTTAAAGTACAATCATACAAAATCACTCAAACTGTTATGCTGATAATTTAATTTATAATGAAATTTGTATTAAATTAGAAAAATATAAAATAGAAGCATTTTTCACTAGGAGCCCACTGTATGTATATTTGTGAAAATGTATTAACCTCATAATTTCAGCAGTATATTCAGGAAAATGTCTGATGTATATAAATATAGATTGTGTGTGTGTGAGGAGTGTGTGTGTGTGTGTGTGGAGTGTGTGTGTGAGGAGTGTGTGTGTGTGTGTGTGTGAGTGTGTGTGTGTGTGTGTGTGTGAGTGTGTGTGTGAGGAGTGTGTGGATTGTGTGTGTGTGTGTGTGTGTGTGTGTGCGTTAGTGTGTGGAGTGTGTGTGTGTGTGTGTGTGGAGTGTGTGTGTGTGTGCGTGAGTGTGTGGAGTGTGTATGTGTGTGTGCGGAGTGTGTGTGTGCGGAGTGTGGAGTGTGTGTGTGTGTGTGTGAGTGTGTGTGTGTGTGTGGAGTGTGTGTGTGTGTGTGGAGTGTGTGTGTGTGTGTGTGTGTGTGTGTGTGTGCGTGAGTGTGTGGAATGTGTGTGTGTGTGCTTGAGTGAGTGGAGTGTGTGTGTGTGTGTGGAGTGTGTGTGTGTGCGGAGTGTGTGTGTGCGGAGTGTGTGTGGAGTGTGTGTGTGTGTGTGTGCGTGTGTGGAGTGTGCGTGTGTGTGTGCGCGAGTGTGTGGAGTGTGTGTGTGTGGAGTGTGTGTGTGTGTGTGAGTGTGTGTGTGTGTGTGTGTGTGTGTGGAGTGTGTGAGTGTGTGTGTGTGTGTGTGTGGAGTGTGTGTGTGTGTGTGTGTGTGTGTGAGTGTGTGTGTGTGTGTGTGTGTGTGCGTGAGTGAGTGTGTGGAGTGTGTGTGTGTGTGTGTGTGTGTGTGTGTGTGTGTGTGTGTGTGTGAGTGTGTGTGTGTGTGTGTGTGTGTGAGTGTGTGTGTGTGTGTGAGTGTGTGTGTGTGTGGAGTGTGTGTGTGTGTGTGTGTGAGTGTGTGTGTGTGTGTGTGTGAGTGTGTGTGTGTGTGTGTGTGAGTGTGTGTGTGTGTGTGTGTGAGTGTGTGTGTGTGTGTGTGTGAGTGTGTGTGTGTGAGTGTGTGTGTGTGTGTGTGTGAGTGTGTGGAGTGTGTGTGTGTGTGTGTGTGAGTGTGTGGAGTGTGTGTGTGTGGATTGTGTGTGTGTGTGTTTTGTCTGTCTCTGAGTTTGTTTCGCCCCCTGCTGGAGGAGTTCCGCTAGTGTTTCAGTCAGAGGAATCTCCGGCTCTCTGAGGTTTGTGTGCTAATTATTCATTATTTTTAATGTAAAGCGATTTTATATATATATATATATATATATATATATATATATATATATATATATATATATATATATATATATATATATATATGGTATTGATTTTATATATATATATATATATATATATATATATATATATATGGTATTGAAATATTTCCTCAAACATCTATTCAAGGGATTAGTATTTTGAGTCTTAAATGTACTAAGAGTTTCATAAGAAATATTAAACTGATAAAAATAGTGACGTTCAGAAAACCTCAACAAATATTGTAGCCTATTTGTAAGATTTACACATTTCAGAACAATTCCATCAAACTGAATTGAGTAATCTTTAACTAAACAAAATTAAGAAAACTTCAAAACATATTTTGAATAAGTTTTATTCATTTTGATTTTGTTAAAGATTATTCAATTCAATTTATTGGAATTCTGTTGTGAAATTGAAATGGATAAATCATAAGAAATAGGCTAAAATATTTATTTGAGTGAAGCAGGTTGTTTATTTAAAGGGACAGTTCACCCAAAAATGAAAATTCTGTCATCATTTACTCACCCTCATGCCATCCCAGATGTGTATGACTTTCTTTCTTCTGCAGAACACAAATGAAGCTTTTTAGAAGAATGTTGACGCTCTGTAGCTCCATATATTATAAGTAAACAGGTGCCATCTCGCTGCTGGCTATTTGACGGTCCAAAAGGCATATTCAGGCAGCATAAAAGTAATCCATAAAAGTCCCGCGTTATGCAGCAAATTTTCTTTTTTTTTTTCTTTTTTTTTTTTTAATTATTATTATTTATTTTTATCACGTGGCTTGTTGAGCATGTTACCGTGGAGACGTAGCACACGTGGAGGCTTCACACTATTCTCCGCAGCATCCACGCTCAGCTCACCACACGCCCCACCGAGAGCGAGAACCACATTATAGTGACCACGAGGAGGTTACCCCATGTGACTCTACCCTCCCTAGCAACCGGGCCAATTTGGTTGCTTAGGAGACCTGGCTGGAGTCACTCAGCACGTCCTGGATCAGCTTCCTGCTGATGAACATGACAATAGAAATGTCTTTCTGGAGGTCTTAGCCAGACGAACCACTGGAGGTTTGTGATGTGAGCATAATTAAGAATAAATTAAACATAGAGATGTCTTATTACTCCACATGAGAGGTTTAAAGTGCTTGATACTGCAAGGGTCTGATGCATTTAAAGTACATATTTGCATCATGTTGTTTTTCCTGTAGGTGACATCTGTCAGCAGTTCACTCGAGAGATGTTTGATATGTATCAGGGTTTTGCCAGCTATAAAAATTGGGACTTTGAGGTTTTCAACTACACACCTGCAGATTACGGTACTGTGTGTTCATTAATCATCCTCACTGTCACACCTCAGTTTATACAGATGTGATTGATTGATTGGCATGTGATTTCAGGTGGTGTTCATCACGCAGCTGTGAGAGTCTCAGGTGACGGCATGTATCAATGGTTGAGGGTGGCACACACAGAGTCCAGAGGATTCCTGAAGTGTGTTTGTCATCTCGTATGCAGTGCATTGACACTGGAATGATGACCATCATCGTGCTGCCACAACCAGATGATGTGAGCATTCCCTCACTGCTCTCACAATCATGCCATGACAAGCGTTTCAATTATTATTTGTTTTGATTTTTTGTGACGATGTACAGAACCTGTTAGAGGACAGGAAGGGAATTTATTTTCTCAAATAGTGTTGCGTTCACTCGCAATGCGTTTTGGTTTCACTCACAAGGACTTTATCCATCCTTAACAAAAATTCACCATGGTTTTACTACAGTAATCATAGCTGAACTCTGATATTTGTGGTTAAACTGTAGTAATAATGCAGGAAAACAATAACTATGGTAAAAAACGCTTTTAAATGCTTAGTTTTACTATAATAACACCATGATTAATTTGTGGTATATGTATGTTTTTTTTATTTATTTTTTTTATCCCCTTTTCTCCCAATTTGGAATGCCCAATTCCCACTACTTAGTAGGTTCTCGTGGTGGCACAGTTACTACCCTCGATCCGGGTGGCGGAGGACAAGTCTCAGCTGATTCAAATTGGTAATATATGTACCATTTTTAAAGAAAACATGAGTGAGCATGCAAAACACATTTCTTTTATTTCTTATGGGATTCATATTCAACTGTAGGTTATAACAGAATGGCACAATCATAAAACAAAACATGGCAACAAAGAAAAAAATGAAATGACCCCTGTTCAAAAGTCTGCATACCCTTAGTTCTTAATACTGTGTATTGCCCCCTTTAGCATCAATGACAGCGTGCAGTCTTTTGTAATAGTTGTCTATGAGGCCCCAAATTCTTGCAGGTGGTATAGCTGCCCATTCGTCTTGGCAAAATGCCTCCAGGTCATGCAAAGTCTTTGGTCGTCTTGCATGAACCGCACGTTTGAGATCTCCCCAGAGTGGCTCGATGATATTAAGGTCAGGAGACTGTGATGGCCACTCCAGAACCTTCACCTTTTTCTGCTGTAACCACTGGAGGGTCAACTTGGCCTTGTGTTTAAGGTCATTGTGGTGCTGGAAAGTCCAAGAGCGTCCCATGCTCAGCTTTCGTGCAGAAGAATGCAAATTGTCTGCCAGTATTTTCTGATAACATGCTGCATTCATCTTGCCATCACTTTTCACAAGATTCCCCGTGTCTTTAGAGCTCACACCCCCAGAAAACATCAGTGAGCCACCACCATGCTTCACAGTGGGGATGGTATTCTTTTCACTATAGGCCTTGTTGACCCCTCTCCAAACATAGCGCTTATGGTTGTGATCATAAAGCTCTATTTTGGTCTCGTCACTCCAAATTACAGTGTGCCAGAAGCTGTGAGGCGTGTCAAGGTGTTGTCGGGCATATTGTAACCGGGCTTTTTTGTGGCATTGGCGCAGTAAAGGCTTCTTTCTGGCAACTCGACCATGCAGCTCATTTTTGTTCAAGTATCGTCGTATTGTGCTCCTTGAAACGACCACACCATCTTTTTCCAGAGCAGCCTGTATTTCTCCTGAGGTTTCCTGTGGGGTTTTCTTTGTATCCTGAACAATTCTTCTGGCAGTTGTGGCTGAAATCTTTCTTGGTCTACCTGACCTTGGCTTGGTATCAAGAGATCCCTGAATTTTCCACTTCTTAATAAGTGATTGAACAGTACTGACTGGCATTTTCAAGGCTTTGGATATCTTTTTATATCCTTTTCCATCTTTATAAAGTTCCATTACCTTGTTACGCAGGTCTTTTGACAGTTCTTTTCTGCTCCCCATGGCTCAGTATCTAGCCTGCTCAGTGCATCCACGTGAGAGATAACAAACTCATTGACTATTTATACACAGACACTAATTGCAATTTAAAAAGCCACAGGTGTGGGAAATTAACCTTTAATTGCCATTTAAACCTGTGTGTGTCACCTTGTGTGTCTGTAACAAGGCCAAACATTCAAGGGTGTGTAAACTTTTGATCAGGGCCATTTGGGTGATTTCTGTTATCATTATGATATAAAAACTATGTGATAATAAATGACTTCATATGATCACTATCCTTAAATAAAAGACAGTTTTTTTGCATGATCAGTCATATTTTCAAAATCAATGCCAAAATTTCACAATTTCTGCCAGGGTATGCAAACTTTATATGTCCCTTTTGATGTAATTTAAATGTATTATACATTTTGCATGTTTTATAAATGTATAATGATTTCTGCGTGATGTGTTATTGAACAGCCCTGATCAGTGGACCAGTAAACTCTGAAATAAGTTAGTTTGGAGAATTGACTGTTACTGACGTCACATGAGCAGCTCCTGATTGTTGATTGGTGTGCGACTATCAACTCTGCACAAACACACACTATCTCACACAAACAGAAACATTCTGGACAACATCACACTATCTTTTCTTATACAGACTATTAAAGTACAGATATTGAATTATGTGGACTCGAGACCTTTATTATTTTACAAACTTGTCAAGTTCTGAGAATCAAAAGTAAATATTGTGTTTCCTGCTGAAAAACACAAAACTGTCAAATGAAAATGTTTACCAGGTGTTAAAGGAAACTTGGAATGTCGTTTTATTAATGGGATGATTCACCTAAAACTGAAAACTGTCACTTACTCATGTTGCTCCAAACCTGAATGACTGTTTCACTGAACACAAAATGTGTCCAGCAGATTTTATTTCTTAACATTAGTAAACTATGAACAATATGTTTACAACACTTATTAATCTTGACTGATGTTCATTTCAACATATATGACTATATTAAAAAATATTACTATATGTTAACATTAATGTATTATGAAATGAAACTAACAATAAATTATATTTTCATAAATTGATTAACCAAAATGAATAGCTCCTAAAAAATGTGTTCTTTGTTAGTACACGATACTGAATGCATTATTAGTTTATTATTGTAAAGTGTTACCAAACGATGCAATACAAGTGAATGATGACTGAGGGTGATGTTCTGCTTTTGTGTTCCATAGAAGAAAAAGTCAAATGTGTTTGAATGACATGAGGGTGAGTATATGATGACAGATGAGTGAGTGAACTCTCTTTTAGTTTGAGACGGATACAGTCTACAATGAAAGTCACAAGCGCATTTCTAAGAGTTCATCTCATCATTTAATAGTGAAAATTATGGCTTTGATTCCTCATGCCCACAATAAAAAATATTCAAAAACACACAAGACACTCACAAACCAGCCAGAGTGTTTCTTACACCAAATCTATTTTTCCCTGTAAAGATGAACAAAATCATTTTGAAGCAGAAACAGAGGTGATTAAAAAATATTCTCCACCATCGATTTATCAACATAAAAATTCTACACTGAAAAAAATGACTGATGCTGCAGCGGATCACCATAAAAATCCTTCAACGAGAAACACTTGAACGTCCCCTCACAGTCTCCGTATCATCTACTCATCTTTCCCTCTCTGTCTCAGACTCCTGGATTTGCCGTTCTCGGTCTTCTTCATCTTGAATGTGGCTCCAGCGCTGCCCTCGTCTCTCAGTGATGTGATGGTGCGCTCTTTAAACTTCATTCCGGGCTCCGGCGGGACGTCAGATGGAGCGGCTGCAGCGACTGCGCTCTCCACCTGCAGCAGCTGCAGATCCACATTCTCACTGCAGACGACACGAGAGAGACGAGAATGAAGAAACTAGAACATCTGAAATGAACGTCACAGACACAACACTACAGGAAGCTGAAAACAGGGCTGCTTCTGGAATGGAACTACTACTTTGCTTTTATAGTAATACATAATAAAGTAGTTTTATAAAAGCAATAAGGGTTGTGCTTTACTACACAAAGCCCTATTGTTGTGATTATATACGTGTGTGTTTCTTCAACTTCAGGCACTTTTATCACTGTTGATTTCTAGAAAGTAAAATCTCATTAAAACATGTTTCACACTCTCACTAGTTGATTTAATGTGTCTCCTAACAATGTCCAACAGTGTGTGTTCATGCATCACAGGAGATTTATGTCATTCAAGTCATGAAAATTTATTTCCAGCACATCTCAAATTCTGCGTTTCATAGAATTCTGATGCTGATCGAAATTACATTTTTTTTTTATCCCATTTTCTCCCAATTCAGAATGCCCAATTCCCACTACTTAGTAGGTCCTCGTGGTGGTGCGGTTACTCAATCCGGGTGGCGGAGGACAAATCTCCGTTGCCTCCGCTTCTGAGACCGTCAATCCGCGCATCTTATCACGTGACTCGTTGTGCATGACACCGCGGAGACTCACAGCATGTGGAGCTCATGCTACTCTCCACGATCCACACACAACTCACCACATGCCCCATTGAGAGCGAGAACCACTAATCACGACCACGAGGAAGTTACCCCATGTGACTCTACCCTCCCTAGCAACTGGGCCAATTTGGTTGCTTAGGAGACCTGGCTAGAGTCACTCAGCACACCCTGGATTCTAACTCACGACTCCAGGTGTGATAGTCAGCGTCAATACTCGCTGAAGTTGAAGAAACACCCTGCGCAAAATAACATGACCTCTCACCCCTCAGAGTTCAATAGAATGATGAATCTCTTACTATGGATCGTCCTCAGGCTGGATCTGCTCCCAGACTCCGTATGGATTGATGTTCTGTCTGGGTTTCTTCACGAGCATCACGTGTTCTTCCACTGCTTCAGTCACACGTCTGTCACTCTCTTTCTCCTCCTCTTCTTCCTCTCGTCCTCCTTCATCAGCCTGTTCCTCACTTCCTTCATCTGCTGATGATTCAGTCGGCTCTTTCCTTTTCTGTGTTCCAAACAAACATGTTTATCTCATCCTGTTTGTTGGTGTTCTTACTGTACAGTACTGTAGTGTTGATGTGCTGTATCTTATACTTAGTGTTACATGAATACATGTAACAGTGTTACATATTTAAAATACAAAATAAGAGTAACTGTATTCCACTGCAGTTACAATTTAAACTATTGGTAATCAGTATACAGTTACATTCAAAAAGTATCTTTGATTGCTTTGCATTTTATTTTCATTGGTTTCATATTTTATATGAGAAATGCTAACCCATATAGCCTTTAGCATCGAACACAAAAACTACAAATAATATATTTTCTGCCTCACTCTCTGAACAGAATCCACATACGATCAGAAGACGATGTGGTTCTGTTCACTCTGTGGGGTTTTGAAGTAAGTTTGGAGCAGCAAAAATAGTTAACCTTGTTTAAACTGTCATATGAACATTTAGCTTTATGCTAAGCTAAGATGCTATTTTTAGCCTTTTACATGCATTTCTATCAATAAAATCCACGTTAGATCACAGTTCTTCTGTAAATATATCTAAAAATCCTTAAAAAATGATACATTTACTTTATCTTTTTTAGAAGCAACACTGCATAAGACATTTAGGCTTTTTCAGAGAATATTTTTTTTAATTCAAGTCTGTTTTGTCTGGCAGATATTCTTTTTTTTTTTACTTGTTTATAGTCAAATCAAGTGAACAAATCTGCCAGTTCTTAAAAAGTAATCCAAAGTATTTAGATTACATTACTGACCTTGCGTAATCTAACAGAATACATGTAATCTGTTGTGGAATACATTTCAAAAGTAATCTGTCTTGTACTGTATCTTTTTTTTCCTCCACTTTTTCTCCCCAATTTGGAATGCCCAATTCCCAATGCGCTCTAAGTCCTCATGGTGGTGTAGTGACTCGCCTCAATCCATGTGGTGGAGGATGAATCTCAGTTGCCTCCGCGTCTGAGACCGTCAATCCGCGCATTTTATCACATGGCTTGTTGAGCGCGTTACCGCGGAGACGTAGTGTGTGTGGAGGATTCACGCTATTCTCCACGGCATCCACGCACAACTCACCACGCGCCCCACCAAGAGCGAAAACCACATTATAGCGACCACGAGGAGGTTACCCCATGTGACTCTACCCTCCCTAGCAACTGGGCCAATTTGGTTGCTTAGGAGACCTGGCTGGAGTCACTCAGCACGCCCTGGATTCAAACTAGCGAACTCCAGGTGTGATAGTCAGCGTCAATACTCGCTGAGCTACCCAGACCCCGCCTTGTACTGTATCTTTACATATGAGATGGCACGAGAGTGTCTCACCCTGAAACTGATCTTTGGGACGTGGGTGTGTTTGGTTTCTGCTGGTTCTGGTTCTGTTGTGTCTTTCGGAGCGTCAGAGGAGTTTTCTCCTGCAGAAAGAGACTCAGGATCCTCCGCTGCTCCTGAATCCTCATGAGGAGATCCATCTGAAGGACTGAAGTTCTCTGGTTTCTCCCAGCTCGATTCTGCTCAGACAGGACAGAGAGTGTGATGACAGAGTCAAACATCATGTGTAATTTTATTATTAATAAAGCGAGAGGTTGCAGCCTAAACTGGTTTATAACATCTTGAACGTGAGATTGTAGTGTGTTGATCTCACCGCCGGTCTCAGTGTTGTAGTAATACATGTATCCTTCAGGACTCACAGCCTCCATCCATGAAGTCACTGAAGATTCCTGCACAAAACATGTTTCATGAGCTCACATCACATGTACTGCAGATATGAAGAGAAAATAACTTCATTTGAGTTTCCTGAAGGAAATATTGGTGTAGAATAATGTTCAAGTTCAAGGTAAGTTAAGGTTTTAGGTTTCGGTGTAAATGAAATGCTGTTGTCTTATAAAAGAAAACAAACACAGAGAAATCTACAGAACAAACTTTGAATGGAGTCTGTACATCCCTTAAATGCATGTGTGTTTTGCCAAACATTATTACATACTCGGGTATTTAGTGACCCGCTACGTATGTCTATCACAAATCAATTTTCAAAATGCCTACACATAACACAAACTACACATAAGATACACGTATGTATTTTATCAGGTGCTTATTGAGTCTAAATAGACACACAACTCACATAATTTCAGTAGTACACCCAAATGACAATAATCACATCATACTGTTCATGTGTTAAACCTGCTATAGTTTACTTCCTCGTTGCTTCTTCATCAAATCTTAATGTCAAATGTAAATCAAGTCAATCACTGAAACAACAGCGCCACCTTGAGGAACAAATAACATGTATAATATGTCTGTATGCACGCATATGATACTTATAATTTACTATTGTCACAAAAAAATCAATGTCAGATAGTTGTAATTTGTACTTAGTACTCATTTGTCTTGTAATAAATAAATAAATGCATATTTTTGATAGTAAACCTATATAGATATGAAATAATCATAAAAATATGATTTATAGGAGTGAAATGTATTTTTGGCAATTTTGGCATTTTTTAATAAATACAAAAATAATATATATATATTTTTTTTTTTTTTTACACTATTCATAAGAGAAAGGTTGAGCAATACTAAAGATGTGTGGGCTTAACTCTAAAAAATAGAGGAGGTACAGGGGGTGGAATAAGGTCCCGGGTCACTTAAGACACAAGGTATGCATTAAGAGTTTTGAGCTGTATTAATTGCAGTATTTTAATCATTTTGTGTTAAAAGTTTAAAACAAACACTAACAGAATGTTTTAAAGGAATGTCAATACAGAGCTGCTGTGCAAACACTGTAATAAATAATAAATGAGTTTACCTGAATTTGTCCTGCAGCTGATGATGATGATGATGATGATGGTGGTGTGTTCTGACTCTGAAAGCCGTCTGGTTTCTCCCACAGAGACTCTGAAATCAACGTTACACAGTCCTTCACACTTCAGCAAAACACAAAGTATTTAAAACTGGTATATGTGGAGACAAACGGGTCAGTTATATCCCATACCTCCTGTGATGGTGTTGTAGTAGTAAATCTGTCCGTCATCAGTGGTTCCCTCCACCCAAACATCCACCGGATTATTATTATTGCTGATGCTTGAAGTCTCTTTGTGCAATTTAAATTCTCGTCTTTGTGCTTTATGTTGTGCTTTAGTTTGTGGACTAACAGGAGCGTCAGTCGCAGTTAAACTCTCACCTGCACACAGTTAAATGAAGCAGTTCTGTTAGTTTAATGTGTTGAGTATGAACAGACCTGTGGATTACATCACGAACACAATAAATATATACACAATGAGCAGACACAAGTATTGTAAGAATCTCATTAAATACTTGAGTACATCTGCATGCACCGCACTAACACAAGTGTTATATGTTAGATATATGTATTGTTTGTACAGATGTGTTATAAAGTATAATGCTAAAGTTACCTGACTGAGCGTTCATGCTCTTCAGATCTTCCTCATATGTTTTAAGTGCTGCTGGCTCCATCACTGCAAAGTCCTTTGACATCTTCTCCTCCTGTTTGGCTTTTGCAATGCTTTTCATCTTAATCTGTCACGCAACACTGACGGGAGGAGAACATGATCACCGCTGCCCAATAAAACACACACACCCTTATCATCAAACACATGCAGCACTGAGAGCAGCAGCCAACATTCTGTTTACTCACACATGAACACTACAGTACTCTCTACCAGCTAGAGAGCACTAGGCCCCATCTTCAATTCACCTTGCATTAAAGGGACAGTTCACCCAAAAATAAAAATTCTCTCATCATTTACTCACCCTCATGCCATCCCAGATGTGTATGACATTCTTTCTTCTGCAGAACACAAATGAAGATTTTTAGAAGAATATTTCAGCTCTGTAGGTCCATACAATGCAAGTGAATGGTGACCAGAATTTTGAAGCTCCAAAAAGCACATAAAGGCAGCATAAAATTAATCCAGTGGTTTAATCCATGTCTTCAGAAGTGATATGATAGGTGTGGGTGAGAAACAGAACAATGTTTAAGTCCTTTTTTACTATAAATCTACACTTTTACAATCATCATCTTTAGTTTTTGGCGATATACATTCTTCGTGCATATTGCCTGTGCAGGGAGGATAATTTATAGTAAAAATAACTTATTTGTCTGTTTCTCACCCACACCTATCTTATCACCACTGAAGTTTTATGGATTACTTTTATGCTGCATTTATGTGCTTTTTTGAGCATCAAAGTTCTGGTCACCATTCACTTGCATTGTATGGATCTACAGAGCTGAAATATTCTTCTAAAAATCTTCATTTGTGTTCTGCAGAAGAAAGAAAGTCATACACATCTGTGATGACATGAGGGTGAGTAAATGATGACAGAATTTTCATTTTGGGGTGAACTATCCCTTTTCAATGCATTTTCAATGATCAGATGTTCAGTTTATTTTTAAAAACAGTATGTAAAAGAGAATGCATTATGTTATGATAAACATTTCAAATAGTAGTATTCTACATTGTTGTCACATGACAACTCTGATGCAACTGGCAGATTTAAGCAAATGTAAGTTTAGCACAAAAATATTTGCATGTCATTTTGCCCAAAATAAATAAATAAACAAATAACAAAAAAATAAACTTGCTATTACATTTGCTTTAGCTAAATCTACCCCCCCCCCCCCCCAAAAAAAAACAAACAAACAAACAAACAAACAAACATTATTAAAGCTAAAAGAAACATCACTAATAAAATAAGACTGAATCAACATCCAATTTCACACTCAACCCTTGTGTACTAAAACAAGTGCACGCTTTTTACAGGCTACATACTATTTATACATACTACATATACAGCAAAACAAGTACGAGTATGATTGTGTTATTTTTGAACACTTACTTCTGTGAGTTTAGCCGCGACATTTTCCTTGTGATTCTTTCGATACTCTGTGTAAAAAAAAAAAAAAAAAAAAAACACACAAAAGGGACCAAATATGTCCGGTAAAATATATCCAGTAAGATATATCCAGTAAATCAAGTATGACAACAGGACTAGAGAAATGTGTCAGAATTCACTCACAGGTTTATAATGAGCGATCCAACACTTGCAGTAATGACAGAAATTCCGCGGCTGTGATTTCCAGTAATCTGCCCTTTATAACAAATAAACAAACAAACAAACAAACATGTTTTATTTATAAACACTGACACACGACAGCACGAGCTATTGCAGTTAAACTCAAGCGGCGCGAGTTCTTTACATGTTTAATGTTCAGTAACCAGTCTGACAGATGTGTACATGATTACTTACATTATAAAGGAACAAACTTTCACACAGTTGCCGTTAAATGCTCAAATATTCACTGAAATACACATTACACGTGTTCAGTTGTGTCCCTTTAATATGACGTCACGAGTGCGCGACACACTCTGAAGGATAAAAAAAACGTAATTAGTATATTTGCATACGCAATATTGCATTCTATAATCATGTATAATATAAAAGCAGGACAATTTGTCACCTTATACAATAAAATTTACAGTCTCATTTAAATTCTCATCTGCCGCGATTATCTCACAGCTCCTCCCATATGGTCTAGCGGTTAGGATTCCTGGTTTTCACCCAGGCGGCCCGGGTTCGACTCCCGGTATGGGAAGTTGGTCTTTTTTTTTTTTTTCCTCAACCTTCCATTTATGCGTGTTTAGTTTTGTACGGAATAGACTACTACGCGATAGGTTCGACGCAGAAGCATAAATCGGATTTTAACCCCTTAAACTCTAGTGCATTTTTTGACTGCCGTCTGAAGTCTTTCACTCCCAAATTTATAAGCTCACCGTACACACATACAGGGGACTAATTGCTAAAATAATCCCTCAAATTTACAGAAAATCCCTCAAATCTAAAATATTCCAATAATTCATAAATAATACTGTATATGTTTACAATCTTATGATGAACATAATAAATAAACGAATCTTTTATTAAGCATGTATTTCTGGTTCTGTTCACTCAATGTCCCTGCGAAAGGTCTTATTTCGCTCCACTAGATGGCAGCAAACACTATGAAAAATAATTCCCCTCTATCGCAATACACAGATCTGAACTGTAGGGGGCGCTGTTATGCAGCAGCGCACTCACACCACAGACATCCAGTCAGTTTTGAATGGCATGTTCCCCACTGTTTCATCATATACAGTATCTCAGCCTCTGAATGGACTAGAAGCTCAGTCTTGGTGTCATTGGAGAGGTATATGTAATCACTTTTCAACGTCAATAGTTGATAACATATTTTGCTGATGATTTGTTTATCACGCTTTTTCTGCTGGACTGTAATTCTGGATATCTGAGACATAATATTGGATGAAGAAAACAGCCTAAGGTAAGAGCTGATATTGAGTTTGGGGCAATTTGGTGCTTACAGAACCAGTAATAAGGGCAGAAATGAAACATTTGTCTTCGTTGTCTTACAGAAATCATAAATCACTTTGTGATTCTTTTGATAATCTTTTGAACTGTGTTGTTAGTGTATCAAGAGCTGATTATGATGCAGCTGAAATCAGAGCTCTTTGTCAGTCTCACTGTGATTGGACATATGCAGTGGAGTACAAATATCAGCATGTTCAACAAATATCAAGTTGCCAGGAAACTTTGCCTGTGTTCTCTGCCCAAGATCTTCAGCAAAGCCAACAGAAAGATCCCACCATCTCTAAAGTGTTGACTTTCCTTACCACCAGAAAGCGTCCGTCAAGCCGAGAAAGACATGGTGCTTGTGCACAAGTGCTAAGGCTGTTAAAATAAAGGGGTAAGTTAGAAGTTTGAGACAATGTGATGTATAGAGTTACAAAAGATCCCATGTTTAAGCAGAAAAGATTCCAGTATGAGTTGCCTTGCAGGGTTATGCACCCTACCTCAAGTCTGGCCATGCACCCCAACTGCCAGTGGATGTAATGTTTAAGCAGGTTCTCAATAACCCTGAGGTTGCTGATTATGACTCTTATGCCAAGTCTCTGTTGTCTTGCTTGAAATGTGCCATGCAGATTGCTCAGAAGCATTCATCTGTTGAGCAACAACATCAAGCTCAGCTATACAACTGGCATGTTAAGGGCACTTACCTGTCTGTGGGAGAACGGGTGTTAGTGGCAAACAAGGCAGAATGAGGAAAAAGGAAGTTGGCTTACAAATGGGAGAATGGGGTGTACACTGTTGTCGATGTGAATCCAGACATCCATGTTTATAAGATAAAGGATGCAGCAGGTCGCACAAGAGTTGTGCATTGGAATCTGTTGCTGGAAGTAAACTTTTTGCCAATCCCTGGCATTGATGAAGGGTTGAGAGCCAGAGAAATTTTGCAGTTTTTTTTTTTTTTTCCAGAGGAATGTAATGGCAGAAGAGGTCGGCTGTTTTGGATAAATATAAGAAAGACTAAACTGTGTATTGCACATTAATTATTGTTCAATGGGGCAGTTTAACTGTTCATGAGATGGATAGCCTGAGGGAAAAAACTGTTCCTGTGCCTGACGGTTCTGCTGTTCAGAGCTCCAGACAGTTATTGAAGTGCAGAGGACAGACTCAATGACAGCGCCTGTGGCAGGTTGAACTTCCTCAACTGGTGAAGGAAGTACAACCTCTGCTGGGCCTTTTTCACAATGGAGTCAATGTGGGTCTCCCACTTCAGGTCCTGTGAGATGGTAGTGCCCAGGAACCTGAATGACTCCACTGCTGCCACAGTGCTGTTTAGAATGGTGAGGGGGGTCAGTGTTGGGGTGTTCCTCCTGAAGTCCACTATCATCTTCACTGTTTTGAGCGGGTTCAGCTCCAGGTTGTTTTGACTGCACCAGACAGCCAGCTGTTCAACCTCCCTTCTGTATACAGACTCATCCTCATCTCGGATGAGGCCGATGACAGTGGTGTCATCTGCAAACTTCAGGAGCTTGACAGAGGGGTCCTTGGCGATGCAGTCATTGGTGTAGAGGGAGAAGAGTAGTGGGGAGAGCACACATCCCTGGGGAGCACTAATGCTGATTGTACAGGTGCTGGAAGTGAGTTTCCCCTGTCTCACAAGCTGCTGCCTGTCTGTCAGAAAGCTGGTAATCCACTGACAGATAGACATGGGAACAGAGAGTTGGTGTAATTTAGTCCGGAGTATAGCTGGGATGATGGTGTTGAAAGCTGAACTGAAGTCCACAAAAAGGATCCTTGCATATGTCCCTGGTCTGTCCAGATGTTGCAGGATATGATGCAATCCCATGTTGACTGCATCATCCACAGACCTGTTTGCTCGATTAGCAAATTGAAGGGGATTTAGAAAGATATATGATATTTGATATATGACTTGCCTATTTCAGTGTTAAGTGAAAAACTTTACATTCGTACTCATGTCTACATCATCACCTCTAGGTGGCGCTCATTTGTGAAGCAGTTTTTGTGTAATTTTTTTTATTTCATGTAACATAAATGCGAAAGTGATGGCATTCTATGAAAAGTTCAGGTTCTAAGCTTTCAAATTGTACCAAATATGGGGGCCTGTGTATCTCAGCGAGTATTGACACTGACTATCACCCCTGGAGTCGTGAGTTTGAATCCAGGGTGTGCTGAGTGACTCCAGCCAGGTCTCCTAAGCAACCAAATTGGCCCGGTTGCTAGGGAGGGTAGAGTCACATGGGGTAACCTCCTCATGGTCACTATAATGTGGTTCTCGCTCTCGGTGGGGTGCGTGGTGAGTTGTGCGTGGATGCCGCGGAGAATAGCGTGAAGCCTCCACACGTGCTACATCTCCACGTTTGAGACCGTCAATCTGCGCATCTTATCACGTGACTTATTGAGCGCGTTACCGCGGAGATGTAGCACGTGTGGAGGCTTCACGCTGTTCACCGCGGTAACGTGCTCAATAAGTCACGTGATAAGATGCGCAGATTGACGGTCTCAAACGTGGAGGCAACTGAGAGTCACTACGCCACCACGAGGACTTAGAGCGCATTGGGAATTGGGCATTCCAAATTGGGCAGAAAATCAAAAAAATTTTTTTTTTACTAAATATGAGTGACTTATGTATCCAACAGTTTTTACAATTTAAGTGTAAACTTATTGCACGATTCTGGCCCGCCCACATAGTTTAAGGGGTTAATATGATCATCATTAATAGTTAATATTGTGAATATTTGTTCATTATAACTTTGAATGTCAAACAGCAGCAGACGAGACGATCAGTCATGGTTAATAGTCTGGACTTTTTATTTCAGTCCATCTTGGGATTTTCAGGATAAACAGAAACAGTCAATAAAAACAAACAAAAGTTTATTCTGAATTTAAATACAGACACACCCATTAAAATATCAGTGATAAAGGAATATTTAAGAACACTGTCACATGTACAGAAATAATGTGCAATAACATGAATCCTCTTTTAAATATGTTTTTTATATAAGGAAAAAACTGAAACAACTCAAATTACTTGAGCAACTTTTAAATAAGTACAATGCTACATCTGTGGCCAATGAAATTATTCCATATTCCAGTGCAGAATGAACTCGTATTGAGTGACAAAACAATACAAATGTTAACAGTGAAAGTGCAACACTAAATTAATAACAATAAATCAAAACATCTCTTTAATAAAAACAGATTTACAAATGGTGCAGCAGTTTATCCACATGTATCAGTGTTTTCATCTCACATGATGAGTTTGTCATTTATTATCAAGATAAAAGGGAATATTAATCATACAAACATATTCACATTGAAAGAGTTATGCACCTGTACATTGTTAAAAACATGTTGAAATTTGGTTCAAAATTTTGAATCACAAAAAAACTGTATTAGAATAATATTCCAACTTCAGACAATCGTAGAAACCATGACAAGTTCTTTTGTTTCAGCTCGATTTGTTTAGCAGCATGTTTGGCGTTTCCTCTTTTGGGAACGAATGATAAATGATGCTTTGAGGTGCAGTGCGTTTATTTCACATGTCTGTGATTCAGTTGTAAAGTGATAAAGCTTCATTCACACAAATAACAGGAATGGCATTTATATTTGCATACAGAACTCATTTCTGCTCTGAAAGGCCCTTATATAAACAGGAAGCTCTTATAATTCACACACACACAGCACCAGTGTCAGTCCTCTCGTCAAGAACACTTGGTGATAGTGAACAACCCTGACCAGCAGGGAGCTCCGACACCTGTCCAGTTTACCAGCCGCTTCATTATTCCAGTTAAACCCTGACTGACACACATCTCACCGCTGCTAGTAACAGCCGTCACGCCAGCTTCCATCACGCAGCGCACTCAGCGTCGCCAGACTCTTTGGTGGTGTCAGCAAACTTCAGAAAGAGAAGAGAGATTTTGAAATACATTTTTCCTGTAATCAACATTATGACACAAATGCTGTCGATTGAACTGAACTTGAATTGAACCTGAAATATTTTATGATGTTTAAGTGATTATAAGTGGTTTATCCATTTTTCAAATGCTAAAATATTTGGTTTAAGTTAGCTCTGTTACAGTTTGTTACATGTTTTTGTAATTATGCAAATTTTCATTAACGTAAAATGTTATTTTTGTCGACCAAATTATATTATATTATATTATATGCCATTTCATCCAGAGTCAAATTGAATAAAATAAATGAATATTACGTGAAATATTTACTAAACTTAAAGTAAAAAAAAAAAAAAAAAAAACACTGGCTACATACATCGGGCATTTAATGAAAACACTTAAATTATGAATTATTGGGGGTGCCTGGGTATCTCAGCGAGTATTGACGCTGACTATCACCCCTGGAGTCATGAGTTTGAATCCAGGGTGTGCTGAGTGACTCCAGTCAGGTCTCCTAAGCAACCAAATTGGCCCGGTTGCTAGGGAGGGTAGAGTCACATGGGGTAACCTCCTCGTGGTCGTGATTAGTGGTTCTCG
>NC_059355.1:51497515-51507515 GCF_019703515.2 Myxocyprinus asiaticus
TCAAACCACAGTCAAGATAGTTACATTACTGAAAAATGTCACAACTGTACTTACTCTCCTCCTGCAGTCGCGCTATCACCTGAACATCGGTGAGATCCTGCAGTTTATAGTCCAGAGTCCCAGAATCCTCGTCCACATCACTGTCCACTGAGCACTGATTCCACACACCTGTGACAATACAACACACACATCACACCTGCAGATCTACAGAGTTACACACTAAAGCCCAGGACGATGATGATGATGATGATGATGATGATGAACACAGCTGTCTCCTCCTACAATCACTCAAGCTTTGTTATCTTCAGATGGTTTATTAAAGAAATGTTCTGGGTTCAGTGACATGCTGTTGATCTCCAGAGAAAATCACTTCAGCTCATCCCTCAGTTTGAAAAAACAAGCTTACATTAATGCACTAATAATGGAAGTCTATGGGGGCAGTAGAAATGTTAAAATACTTAAAAGTGTAGCTACTGCGTCACAGGACGCCATGCGAGGGTCGGACGTGTGAGAAGTTAGTTTTTAATACTTTTTGTGTCATAAACTGGTGAGATTCGATACACCCTGATTCTTAACTGTTTTATGAAGACAATATGTCAAAGAATTCAAAATCCTCGGGCTCTGGAGACATTAAAAGACACTTACGTGCTCAAGCTGATACCCCTGACAAAGCCACAGACCGGGGACTCAGTTTGGACGAAATTCGGTGTCAACTGTCCAATATGTCGGCAATGCTGGCGAAGGTCATCGCAGACTTGGAGGATTTTGCTGTAATTCCGCTTATTGGCTGGAGTTTGTTTTATAGACTATTTTTTGCTGTGGATGAATAAATGAATGAATGTTACATTTATATAGTGCTTTTCTGACACTACACTCAAAGCGCTTTACACAGTGAACAGGGGACTCTCCTCAACCACCACCAGTGTGCAGCATACACCTGGATGATGCGACGGCAGCCATAGTGCACCAGTACACTCACCACACACCAGCTATTGGTGGAGAGGAGAGAGTAGAGTTATTGAGCAAATTAATGGAAGGGGATTATTAGGAAGCCAGGATTGATAAGGGCCAATGGGGGGAATTTGGCCAGGACACTGGGGTTATACCCCTACTCTTTTCGAGAAGTGTCCTGGGATTTTTAATGACCACAGAGAGTCAGGACCTCAGTTTAACATCTCATCCGAAGGACAGTGCCTTTTTACAGTATAGTGTCCCCTGTCACTATACTGGGGCATTAGGTCCTACACAGTCCACAGGGTGAGCACCCCCTGCTGGACTCCCTAATACCTCTTCCTAGCAGCAACCTTAGTTTTCCCAGGAGGTCTCCTATCCAGGTACTGACCAGGCTCAACCCTGCTTAGCTTCAGTAGGCAACCATCTTGAGCTACAGGGTGATTTGGCTGTTGGCTGTGTAATTCTGTCTTACAATATTTGTATAGAAGCACCGGACTTGAGCAATCCTACAGCAAAGTTGTTGCAGGGACTGTCAATTTTACGCGTTAATTCAGTGTGATTAATTATATTTAAAAAATGTACGTGTTAAAAAACTTTTATTAATTAATAATTAATGCAATTAATCATGTCTCCGGACCGTAATAAGGAATATTCCTATCTTTGGAGCAATTATTCAAGTTTGAAGAACCACCTGTTTTCAGCAGAGGGCAGTAAGCGAAACTCCAGCTGTACAGACAACAAAACAAACTCAGACGTGACACCAGCGACCGCACAAGATGAGAACACATTCTTGCGTTCAAACACAACTGGATGGAGCGCAATTACGAATGCAAGGATCTCGTGTTTTTTTAAGTTTCGAACTACATTTATCTTAACACAGCCACTTAAAAACTGTTTATGGCACGACACAACCAAAGCGAGTATTTTAATGACAAATGTCGTTGAATAAAAAGCACACTGAATTGCGCTAATGTCTTTTTCCATTGACTGCTATTGTAAGTTCATTAGTGTACACATGATTCTTGCTTGTTTTTTTCAAACTGATGAACGAGTCAAAGTGATTTTCTCTGGTGATCAGCTGCATGTGACTGAACACAGAACTGTTGTACTGAATCCACGATATTCCCATTGATAAATGTTGACAGTGTCATGTGACCGGGTGTTGCCATAGCGATGTGCTCATGTGCTCTCAGCAGGTCTTACTGCGATTGGCTGAATGATGGAGGAAAGTAGGAGTTCTCTCGGTTATAAGAGAACGATGCTTCACTTCAGGAGTCACAGGGAAAGAGGGATGATGGGATACGGGAGAACATGAGACTGGACAGACAGAGAGAGAGAGAGAGAGAGAGATGAGAGGACGAGCTCAATGTAAACAAACTTTGTCAATGCTTCAGTGTTCTGAAGTAATATTAAAGATGAAAGTTCTGTCATCGTTTACTCACCTGTGCACGAATGTTCACACTGCTCTGTTCACATTTAAAGCACACAGGACTGCCGTCATGATACGTTTGTGTTCTTCCTGGAGTTTGATAGCTTTCATTGTACAAAAAGAGCAGCGTGAACATTCTGCTAAACATCTCCTTGTGTGTTCCACAGAAGACAGACATACGGGCTCGGAGTAAATGATGACAGATTGTTGTGTGTGTTACCTGCTCGGTCACAGGGTTTACAGGAGCTGCACAGAGGAGAAACCCCAACTACACGAGCGTGAGGACGAGCAGGAGAGGAGACACCTGACCTCCATCTGTTCACTGCAGGACAAACACAGTTCAATACATCTTCATGTTGTTTTGATAAATCACACATACTGTTATCCTACAGACTTGTGTTAGGGTTTAAACACAATCCCTAAAATGAGACCAAAATGACTAACTCCTCCTAAAGCTTTCAATCTACATCCACCAAACTCGGCACAAACCTTCAGACTGTTCTACTCAAAGTCCCTTTCAGTGCAAGTCATTCCACATCTCTGGAACGCTCTCAGGCAGATATTTTCTATGGATAAAAGTGCAGCTCATATCTACTTGAATGGGGAAAAACCGAAATCTCCAGAACGGTTGGTCAAGATTACGTTCAAAGAATATATTTCAAACCAGCAGTGAAATCTGACAACACTGGTTTCATGAATTGTGCTTCTTTACCTCAGATAAAATAAAAACGCTATTTTTCAGGCCGGTTCAGCTAATGCACATGCGTGTTCGAGTTCACTAACAGGCGATGTCTGTATCTAAAAGCTGATTGGCTCTTTTATCTGTAAGGCGGGACTTCCTTTTCTACATCCGCCATATTGGGTGTTCCAATCTCTCCCATTCATTTGAATACTAGTGCTCCATCTCGGGCTAAACGGCCTCTGATTATGGTTTTCCCGTAGCTGATGTTCAAAGTGAAAAACTTCAAGCTTTGACAAGTCAATGTCTATGAACTTTCTTTTTTTAATATAGGGCTATTGACCTTATGCGCCAGAGAAACTACCGTCCGATTTCCAAACTTTCAGTCCTGGCTAAGATCTTTGAATCACAGTTAAATGTGCAGTTAAAACAGTTTTTATCTGATAATAATATTTTAAGTGATTTTCAGTCTGGCTTTAGAACTAGTCACAGTACCATTACTGCTGCTATGGCTGTGACAAATGATCTTATTGGTGCTTTGGACAGAAAACAGCATTGCACTGCCTTATTTGTGGATCTACCTAAGGCCTTTGATTCAGTGGACCATGAATTGCTGCTGAACAAACTGAGGAACGCTGGTCTTGGTCCTAAGGCTGTTAATTGGTTCATAAATTATTTTGTAGATTGAACTCAGTGTGTCTATGCAGAGGGCCATAAATCTGTTTTTCTTGAGATAAATAAAGGTGTCCCCCAGGGTTCCATTTTGGGACCTATTTTGTTTTCCATTTTTATATGACTTTGGTAATGACATTCAAGCAAAATGACACCTGTATGCAGATGACACTGTCATTTATACATACCCCTCCATAGTGCAGACAGTGCAAGAGCTTCAGACTGCATTTCAGTCATTATAAACTTCTCTGCTGAGTTTAAACTGGTTTTGAATGCTCAGAAAACAAAGTTTATGGTCTTCTCAAAAGCTCGTTTACAGCTGCTTGATGTTAGCATTCTGATGTCCGATGGTAATACCATTGAAAGGGTTTGCTCGTACAAGTATTTGGGTATATGGATAGACAACACGCTTTTATTTAATGTACATATTGCTAATCTAGTTTAGGAAGATCAAAGTAAAGATTGGCTTTTATTTTAGAAATAAATCTTGCTTTACTTTTAATGCCAAGAAAAAACTTATGGAAGCTACGTTTCTGCCTGTGATTGATTACGGTGATATATTGTATATGCATGCAGCCTCCTCGATGTTACAAAGCATTGATTCAGTGTACCATGCATCTCTACGTTTCATTACAAATGCAAAGTCTCTTACCATTGTATTCTTTATGATTTAGTGGGTTGGACATCATTGACCAATCGCAGACAACAGCATTGGTATATTGTTATCTATAAAGCTATACTAGGTAAACTTCCAGCCTTCCTCTGTACGCTTCTCTGTCTCAGCTTCAGTAGTTATCAACTGCGCTCTTCCAAGTGGTTGCTTTTTAATGTACCACGGGTTGTGACAGATCTGAGGAAAACTGCATTTTCCTACTATGCTCCTTGGACATAGAATAATCTACAGAAAGATCTCAAATTAAACTTATTTTTATCCATTGATGAATTTAAGGGCATCATATAGAATATGGTGAAAGAGGCATTTGACTGTTTTCCGTGAGAGACCACTGTGTTTAAATAGCGGTGTATGTTGGTGATTATAGGTTATATTTTAATATGTTGTGATTTTCTTTGGCTGCTACCTTGGCCAGGTCTCTCTTGTAAAAGAGATTTCTGATCTCAATGGGACTTCCTGGTAAAATAAATTAATAAAAAACTATATTTATATACACACATATACATGTGAAACGGTATGTTTTATTTTATATTCCGTTTACAACTATTTTAATCACATTTAAGCCTCTAAAAATGTACAGTGACAAATTAATTTAAAAAAGTACAATAATAATTTTCTTTAATGTTGAACTTGCATGTGTAATAATATGAGCTGTCACTGCTGGAAATTTCAACTACACGTTTTAACACAAATTATTAAAAAGTTGAAACCTAAAAATTAAGGAGAATTACACGTATAACAATTAAATGCTTATATCATGAAAAAGTGCAGTGTGTCTGCTGTCTGAATGTGATCTGCAGGTCCAATTTACCTCCGCAGGTGTGTTTAGAGTGACAGAAAAAACCCCTCACAAGCATTTTCACGTAGTAAAGAGGTGCAGTAGACTCACACCATCACCTCTTGAAATACTTTCTAACGTTATCCATTTTAATCAACTCTTCTTAGTAGCCTAAATACAAACAGGAAGTTAGATGACAAAATTTGGAAGAGCGGAGTGCGGAAAAGGGGCGGGGCTGAATAAGGTGAAAAGGGTTGTTTTTTCTTTTACAACTTTCACCATTTCAGTCACCTTTTACTGTTATGCAGTTCATTTAATTACTCACAACTGACACATTCGAAAAAAATATTTTTTAAAGGTTATAAATATTAAGCATTATGAATATGAAACTTGCAGGAATCATTAAAATTGTGCACAACAGAGCTGTTCAGCCATGACATCAATTCACCATGGGTTCCCTCAGGATTTTCCTATGAGTTTTTAGAATGGCAGTTTTAGATTAATGAGTAAAATATGGTTAAAATTACATGACAATATGTGGACGTTTTGCTCGACAACATAAATTACACAGTCAGAACTCAAACGTTAATTTTGAAGCTGTATTGAACTGCATACTTTTCTTTAAAAACACACTGTGGCTTCAAACTTCACATTTGAGGTCTGACTGTGTGTAATTTATGTTGCTGAATGCCGAGCAAAACATCCATGTATTGTCAAGTAATTTAACCACAGACCATATTTTACTCTTTAATCTAAATCTGGCATTATAAAATATGGAAATTCCCAAGGGAACCCACGGCTCGAAAATGCTCTCCCAGGTTTTTCCAAGTACAACCTGAACAGCTCAGAAACATTTCGGCCCTGCAAATATCAGTGTTTTTTCTGTATTCCTCTTTCTTCTGAATAGTATGAGGAATATTCTGTGTGTTATATAAGAGACACAAGAACAGCCGCATCAGAGGACAAAATGAGCATTGATGATCATCCAGAGACTCAACTGTCCCTCATCAGCTGAAGACAAAGACACGTTCACAACATGAGAGCAGAGAGAAGCATTCACTGACACACACACACACACACACACACATTGATGGACCTCGAGTCTGAACAACACATGAGAGCAAACACTCATCCAAACAAGTATGGAACACAATCCTATTTCAAGCTCAACATTATCATGTACTTTTGGGAAGCGTGTGTGTCTATATTAGTGTCATTGAAATCTATAGGTTACCCATCAATAAAGCACTTATAGCATGAGGGGCCGATTCCTTTCATGTAAACACAGTTTCCATGGCAACCGCTCGTTCCGCAGGCTGAATATAGAAGCCGGCGCACAGTATGCCAAACGACGGGAATGAAAGCACATATGGCTCTGAAACAGTGTTTATATGGACAGTAGATAGTGAGTGTGTGCTTGTCACATGGTAAAGGGTTAAACGTTACAAACACGTCTCTGTGAAAGTGACACGCTGATTAAACAGCTTACAGTCCAAATCCTTATTATTCATTACAACCTTCTCAGAATCAGAGCTGTGCGAAACACCCACTCATATTTACATATTCATGAGAGGCTCCTCCCCCTAAGAACACTACAGGTCTATTACTGAGTACTGACAGCCAATCAGAGAGCAGACAACGCTTTAGTACACGACTGAGCCAAAAGTGATACCTGAACATTTCAATACGTGTGTGCTTGTTTAAAGTTTCTTTTTTAAAAAAAAAAAATCAGAATTAAAGGAATATTCTGGGTTCAATACAAGTTAAGCTCAATCAACAACATTTGTAACATAATGTTGATTACCACAAAAATTTATTTCAACTCGTCCCTCCTTTTCTTTAAAAAAAGAAAAAAATCTGGGTTACAGTGAGACACTTACAATGGAAGTCAATGGGGTCAATTATAATTATAAAATTGTTCAAAACACCATAGCTTATAATTTTATAAAAGCGCTGACATTAATTCTTCTGTTAAAACGTATTATTTAAAACTTTTTTTTTTAATTATTAAAGTATTATTTGAGCTGTAAAGTTGTTTAAATCACTGTTATCAGGATTACACGGTTTACAACGGTTTACATCGTCATGGTAACAAAGCTGTCAAATTGGCTATAACTTTCCACAGATGCGGTTAGTAAGTGATTTTATGACAGTAACATCATGTTAACACACATATTGTTTATGTCTTGTGTCTATACTTTTGAAACAGTGAGTATTTTAATGTTTACAGATTGAACCCCATTGACTTCCATTGTAAGTGTCTCACTGGAACACACATTTGTGCTTATATTAAAGAAAAGAAAGAAGAGGGGTCTGGGTAGCTCAGCAAGTAAAGACGCTGACTATCACACCTGGAGTCATGAGTTTGAATCCAGGGCAGCTGAATGACTCCAGTCAGGTCTCCTAAGCAACCAAATTGGCCCGGTTGCTAGGGAGGGTAGAGTCATATGGGGTAACCTCATCATGGTTGCTATAATGAGGTTCTCGCTCTCGGTGGGGCGCGTGGTGAGTTGTGTGTGGATGCCGCAGAGAATAGCGCGAAGCCTCCACATGCGCTACATCTCCACGGTAACAGGCTCAACAAGCCACGTGATAAGATGCGCGGATTGACGGTCTCAGACGTGGAGGCAACTGAGATTCGTCCTCCACCACCCGGATTGAGGCGAGTCACTACGCCACCACGAGGACTTAGAGCGCATTGGGAATTGGGCATTCCAAATTTGGGGAGAAAAAATAAATAACATGTATGCGCATGAGGACGCGAGGTCGCATGAGGTTAAGAAATTAAATGGTGTCAGTTTTGATTTCATGTTGACTTTAAAGGTAAAAAAATCTTTCAGTGTACCAGACTCTAGTCTTTGGCCGTGTGCGTGTCCGTTGGTGTCCACATCTGACCGCTGCTGATCCAGAACCTGTCGACACCACAGCAAAGCAGACTGACCCGCACCGGACCACACATGAGACCGGCGAGACACATAGAGCCTGAAAAGAGACACAAAACAGAATCAATCACAACATCTATGACACACTTACAAATCATAAAGAGGTCAATCTGAGCGTGAACTTGACTCATCTGAGCTCTTCAGACGGCGTCCAGATCCTTTTAGAAGTCTCTAATCTTCAGTCACAAGATTTGGCTTCCATGACATAACCCATGATGTGTCGTACATAAGACAGAAGCTTAATCGGCTTCGTAATTACACAATTTCCCAGTTTAGCTCCTCCTGTGTGCCAGTGTGGAATTATTCTAAAAGTGACTTGAAATAAAAACTAAAGATATCTTTCTCTAGGGTGAATTGAGGTTCATAAGCTCTTCTGTTGATGGAGCAACAAGCCTTCAGTGAATCTCTGATGTGTTTACACACAACACATGTATCTACATTTACATTTATGCATTTGGCAGGTGCTTTTATCCAAAGCGACTTACAGTGCCCTTATTACAGGGACAATCCCCCTGGAGCAACCTGGAGTTAAGTGTCTTGCTCAAGGACACAATGGTGGTGGCTGTGGGGATCGAACCAGGAACCTTCCATCCACTTATGTGCTTTAATCCACTACGCCACCACCACTCACATCTGCCTCAGAAGCACAGACACACACACATCAGAACTAAGCATCTGTGTCTGCTCGACGGGATTCATGTGATATATTCCTACCTCAACATCATTCTTATCAAAACTAGTCCTAACATTAGTGATCGACCGATATGAGTTTTTCAATGGCTGATGCAGATCCCGATGTCTAAAGAGCAGGATGGCAGAGGGCCGATATAAATGTCGATAAACATAATACAATTTAACAACAGCAAATCAGATGTACACAACATTTCTAAAGTGAAACAAACACTTATTTTATGTAATATCTCAGATTTGCATAAATTTTAAATTAAAAAAGCTTGAAAACAGAAAGTGTTGACAATCCATTGACAAATCTATTAACACTTCTGTTAATCGGCCAAGTGCACACAGTTATGGCCGATATATCGGTCTATCACTACCTAACATTATAGATTACCTTCACTCTAACCATTAACTAACCCTGAAATCAAAGAGTTGATCAGTTGATCAGAATGTTGCCCTAACCCGACAACAAACCTGAAAATCTAAGTGGATGAAATCAATGTTTTCCCACCAATGTTATTAATGCAAAATCATGTGCTACACGCCGTAGGTGAATCACGTTTCACTGGTGCTTCTCATTTACACACGTCACAACACGCCATTCTAAAATGTCATGTGAACAAGAACGCTGATTTCTTTACGCCGTTTAAAAGATTAAGAGAAAGCGGTTTAACACACCTGGGTTTCTCCTGGATCACTGCTTAATGTGCTGATGTAAACACATAAGCGGCGTTCTTACAGGTTTTTGAGGAGTGTGCATGTGTGTGGAACAGACCGAATAACAAACGTCATAGGATGGATCCTAAAAACAAGTCAACACAGTGGGAAAACCACATAAACTATAAACTATACTCATTTATACACACCAATGTAAAATATCGACTGTCCCTCACATTCACATATATGCACTCATACATTGGGGGAATCCCAGGGTTTGACGTAAGAGGGAAACCCCATTATTGCAGCGCAATCCCGCTGCTGTTCCTGATGGAAAGGAAACAAACACAGCAACAACACTGAAATACATATCTGGAATAAAGCGAAGCAACACAGAATAAAATTGCAAAGTTTTCATCAGATCCCATGTTTGTTATTTACACAAGCGTTGCGGGGAAATTTCGTTACTGTGGAGAAAGCTGCTTACTGACCGAGTCGCATGTATACGGGAGTAAAGATAAAGTCCCGAACACAGCAC
>NC_059355.1:51512515-51567515 GCF_019703515.2 Myxocyprinus asiaticus
TTTGATAATTATTAGAACTGTGATGTTATGGCAACAAAAATGAGAATGAGAGCTTTCATTTGATATACTATGACTTGTTGATTATGTCTATTTGAATAACGTTTATATTCATATTTATATTTCTACATCACCACAGGGTGTGGCTCATTTGTGATGCAGAGGCTTTCAGGTCTTGTTCTTTTACGAAACAAAATGCAAAAATAATGTTGTTCTGTTAAAAGTTCAGATTCTAATCTTTCATATGGTATCACATATGACTATTTATGTGTCTTGGGACTTTTACATTTTAAGCTTAAACTTATAGGCCTGGAGTTTTGATGACATTACTGTTATTCTAAAAGTGTACATTTATAATAATAAAGCGTATATGTGTCCAAGCTTTTGAGAGGTATAGTTAAAGGAATATTCCAAGTTCAATAGAAGTTCAGTTCAATCGACAACATTTGTGTCATAATGTTGATAACCACAAGAATTAATTTCGACTCGTCCCTCCTTTTCTTTTCTTCACATTTCTGCTTTTAAACCCTCCAAAAATTGACCCCATTGACTTCCATTGTAAGTGTCTCACTGGAGCACAGATTTGTGCTTTTTTAAAGAAAAGGAGGAACGAGTCGAAATTAATTTTTGTGGTAATCAACATTATCGCTGTTGATTGTGCTGAACTTGTATTGAACACAGAATATTTCTTTAAGCTGTAATCATCTGTGATTTCTGTGTGAATCTCTCACCTGTTAATGCTGGACTGTCTCAGTGTTGTTTGTACAGGTGAATACAGCGTTTGTGATGCAGCAGGAATCTGATCATCAATGAACTTCACTTGAGTTCTAAGAACAACATGACAAACTTTTCACATTTATTGCAGAACATCAATATACATACAATTTCAAGTTTGTTATTCAATCGTCAGGTTAAATCGAATCACTGTAACGGTTTCTCACTGTGATTTGACGGGTTGTGATTGGACAGTTCCAGACAGTGTTGGGAATAATGTGTCAGCAAGATCATCCAGTGGAGCACTGACAGAAATATATGATTTCAACAAAAATCCGGCATGTAAATGTTAGTAAATGATGGTGAGGAATCAGATACGAGTGTTTACCTGTGATTCTGAACACTGCTCCGTGATGTGTATGTTGATGAAGCGCTGACATCACTGAGAGTGTAAACAAACCAAAGAACTGTACATCATCATCATCATCATCATGTGTATGAAATTCCACAATGAAATAATGCATCATGTAATGTATACAGTCATACCTGAGCATTAAGTTTCTCTCTGAAGGTTTTATAGTTCGAGTCTCTTCCAGCATCGGAGAGGATGTTTGGATGTCTGTGATGGTCGTTCTGTTTCAACAGAGAATCAGGTGCAATCAGACATCAACAAAACATTCAGATTCATGTACATTTGACCTGTTGCACACACTTACTTAGAAAAAGTGTTTGAGGAGGTTGGCACCATCGAAGAGGAGGACATGATTTCATTTCTAAGAAAATGAGTCAGGAGTTAAAATACAGAAGCTGATTATTGGCAAAGGAAACTGTATGAAGTTCAAGACTTTTGTTGAAGATTGAATCTTACCTGGTTGAAGTTTTAAACGCTGGTTGAATCACACGGCTTGTGGTCAGGTCACTCTTTACACTGTTGCATAATGAATCAAGCTTAAATTTTAATTGGACCTGCAATCTTAAAGGGATATTTCACCTAAAAATACTCTCATAATTTATTCACCCTCATGCCATCCCAGATGTGTTTGACTTTCTTTCTTCTGCAGAACACAAATGAAGATTTTTAGAAGAATATTTCAGCTCTGTAGGTCCATACAATGCAAGTGAATGGTGACCAGAACTTTGAAGCTCCAAAAAGCACATAAAGGCAGCATAAAAGTAATCCATAAGACTCCAGTGGTTTAATCCATGTTTTCAGAAGAGATATGATAGGTGCAGGTGACAAACAGATCAATATTTAAAAAACAAAAGTAGAAGAATGTGAAAGTGAAAGTGGATATTTACAGTAAAAATGACTTAAATATTGATCTGTTTCTCACCCACACCTATCATATCACTTCTGAAGACATGGATTAAACCACTGGAGATTTATGGATTACTTTTATGCTGCTTTTATGTGCTTTTTGGAGCTTCAAAGTTCTGGTCACCATTCACTTGCATTGTATGGACCTACAGAGCTGAAAAATTCTTCATTTGTGTTCTGCAGAAGAAAGAAAGTCATACACATCTGGGATGGCATGAGGGTAAGGAAATGATGAGAGAATTTTCATTTTGGGGTGAACTGTCCCTTTAATGAATGATTATTTCTCAATATTAGTGGTTTTTGATTCTTTGTTTTGTGTTATTGAAAATGCTTTACGTGGAAGATGTGTTGAGTGTTGTTGAGGGAGCTGGTGACGGTGGTTTACTGTTTAAAATACAAACACACAGACAATATTTCAGTCTATTCAAGACTCTGACTTTGATCAATCTGAAGAGTTTGAGGATCTTTCACACTTACGGTGCAGTTTGTGGAGCAGGTGATGCCGGTACAGAGGATTTAGTTGAGGGTGACACGGATCCATTACTTACAACAGGAGGAAACAAACTGATTCACATAAAATATACATGCTGAATGTTGGTTGTTTACATCTAAAGGAAATATGTTTTGTTGACCTTTACCTGGTGGAGATCTTAACAGCTGGTTGATTCACAGGTGTTGTGATCAAAGCATTCTTTACACTATTGTATAATGAATAAATCAAATGAATTAAATTGGACCAGAAGTCATCATGCTTGTGTCATTATGATCATTTTTGTGGTCTTACGTGTGAGAGGACGTGATGGAGGTTGAGGGTTCAGGAGATGACGGCACATTGTGTTCACTGTCAAACACAAAGACAAGATTTCAAATTCCAGACTAAATAATCCACCAGCATGTGTTTCAGACGCTGGTCTACTGGTGTTCCACCAGACTTTTTAACTAGATTATTAAGCCAGCAAAGGTTCCGTGGTCAGCCAGTATCACTGTAAAGATAATGCTGGCCCACCTGTTTCACAAGCTAAGACTAGTCCATCAGCTAGACCAGTACCAAACCAGCATAAACTAGCTGGTCTAAGAAAGGATTTAAGACTTACACCGCAGCTGTCGGGGCCACTGAGGAAGGTCCAGCACTGGTGGTCTTATTTAGTCTATTGCAAAAATAAATAAAATGTAAAGAAAATTTAAATTAAAGATAAAGCTCATATTTAAAACCATATATTGAGTGATCACAAAATGAAGACTCACCCATTGGCAGTTTGTGGCACTGTAGCCTCTGGAAACTTCTCACCGAACGATCTTTTAATGGGACTTAACCTGTCAAACACAAACATTACATTAAATGTGAAGTAACCTCTTTGTGTTCAACCACTAAAGGCTTCAGGTGTCTGATATGCAGTGGTGGCTCAGCAGTTAAGGCTCTGGGTTATTGATCAGAAGGTCGGGGGTTCAAGCCCCAGCACTGCCAAGATGCCACTGTTGGGCCCTTGAGCAAGGCCCTTGACCCTATCTGCTCCAGGGGTGCCGTATCATGGCTGATCCTGCACTCTGACCCCAGCTTAGCTGGGATATGTGAAAAAAAAGAATTTCACTGTATATGTGCAAATGTATAATGTGTGATAAATATAATTATTATTATTATATACTGCTGCTGTTCATCTTTACCATCACTTCTGACTTCATTACTACTCACGTTTTGTTGCTTGTGTTTGCACCTGAAAACACTCGAGCGGTGAAGCTGGACGGGTTTGGTGACATCTTGAGCGCTGGATTCCTGCAATGATACACAATGATCACATGTGTCATACATTCACATGCTGCTCAATGGTGTGGGTGTGTGTGTGTGTGTGTGTGATCTCACTTGGCTGGCACCAGTGGTTTAGCAGGTGATGTCGGGGTGCTCACAGTGTTTTTACTATTTGTTGTGTTGATGCTACAGGACGACAGAAAAAAAAAAAACACAATTAAGCATTTCAGAAATTGAGAGAAATGAGTTTTGAAAGGAAACAGAATTTCAACAAACCTGCTTTTATTGAGCAGATCCTGACTGCCATCAAATCTAAAAGAGTCAGATCACAAACACATGACAGAACTGACGGCTGAACATTTGTTAGACTATACAGTAAATTATAAATAAATGTATTTTGAATGAATTACTTCTTGGTTAAGGAGCTGACAGGTGTCCCAGAGTTCACTGGAGGGGTCTGGTTGGTCTCCACTGGCTTACTGAAGTTAAAACACACCAAACAAAGCAAGCAGTACACAAGCAGTACACAAGCAGTACACAAGCAGTACACAAACATGCAAATAATGAGCACCATTCAGTCACTCATTTAAAATATTAATTTAAACATTTATATATTTAAAAATTGTACTTACATGAATAAAAGTTTAGCTAATGAAATATCCTGGAGTTAAGCATATGTGTGTGTGTATATATATATAGATTAGACAACAGTTAGTTCCGGTCCTCGAATCTGATTGGACGAGAGATGTTCTATGAGTACTGATGTGTCAGTACATCATCACTCCGACGCTTCACTGTGTGTATCACGCTACTTTGGTTCATGCCGTTCTAAACTTAAGTGTAAGAGCAGTGCAGATGTGTTAAGAGTTATATGTGTCTCTTTATATTAATTTTTGTGACATTACATATTTCAGCCAGCAGGTGGCAGCAAAACACCATTTGTGTGTAATATGAGCCAGGTGATGTGAAGTGAGTCAGCCTCAGTCAGTGTTTTCATTCATCAGCACTACGTGATTGCTCGGATTACTACTACACTACTAAAGCTAGGAAATAGCTTTAAACGGCTTTAAACTAACAACTTCAGCATTAAGGCTCATCACAGCTGAGAGACACAACAGACTGATTAATTACACAAACTTAAGGCGCTTACCTCTTACCAGAGTTTCTACATTGGAGAGCACATACTGTTCAAAATGATAAAGGAGATTGCGGTTTCTATAGTGAATGACTCTTGTGCACTGGCTACCGCGAAACAGGGAGGAATACCCCCGCTTGGACGGTTATTTTTCCTCAGAGAAAATTTGACCAAAATGACATTATCTTCAGAGAGTTTATGACAAATGACTAACACACTACAGCATCTCTGCTTGGGAGTGGCAACAGGTGATGGCACACGCTCCATCTCTCTCTCTCTCTCTCTCTCTCTCACACACACACACACACACACACACATCCTTGTTTCTCCAATAACTTGTTAGAAACAGCTCAAGCTGTGATACTAGTTCTAAAGTGACATTTTTGAATTACTAACAGGCTTGGACGCATCATTTGGCTTGAACCAGCAACAGCAGATTTTGATCCGTTGCGTAAGAAAGTAGTTCCACTTGCTCGTGTGATATTGCTTAAATATATGTAATTTTTTTCCATTGACTTTAGATATATATATTTTTTTTTTATTACTTTCCATGATATTTCTACGCCTGGGAATCACAATTTAAAAATTCAATGATGTTTTGAAGTTTTCCATGACATATATTTCTCACCTGTCAGCATCATCCACTGATTTCAGGCGACCCAGAACAGCTTTACCAAAGTTAGGATCATCACTACAAAATAACCATTTGAAATATTTTAGGACTGCTTATGTTATATAATTTCCATCACATCCTGTATATAAATGTGTGTGTGTGTGTGTGTGTGTCATACTCGACAGGTTCATCTTCTTCTGCAGCTCGTCTGATCCAGCTGTTGTCTTTTAACACAGTTCTCTTTTTACTGTTATCTACAAACATCTTACTGCCACTCACACCTGCACACACACACACACACACACACACGAGACAACACATCAACTTACATGTGTGAATATCATAAAATCATGTCCAAAATCCAAAGAAAAAACAATCTTCATAATCCTAAAAAGAGGCTTCTTTGCCTTTATGCAAAATATATACAGTAATTTCTTTCTTTTGATTTGGGAGTAAACATGAGCTGTTCTTGACAGGTTTCATGAGATTGATCTGTGGACATGTCTCATATATCTACAGTATAAACAAGCACAGAAAGAGAAAATCAAACCAGATTTAGTCGTCATCTTGTCGTGCAGTTTTTGAAGCCTGATAGCAGCGCTCTGTGAAATGAAGCATTCAGGAGTTTAAGGTGGACTATAATTAAACAGCAACATTTGTCATTGTAAAGCTCAACAGTAATTCCTTTCATTCATTATTATTGTCTTTCAACATGTCATCGTGATCCATGTTGTACAATATGTTTGTGTGTTCATGCAAACAGATATGTTTCCATGCATGTTTATGGCAGGTGTGTTGTCTTGTTCTCATATCTGGAGTCTTTTGGCTGGTTGTCTGGGTGTGACCTGATGTTACCTGTCCAGATCAACCAGCAAACGCCAATTACTACTGCACACACCCTGATGATTAGCAGCTTCTCATTACACTCAGGTATATTCCACCTGTCACTCAGTACAGAACAATATACAATCATACACATAGAGATTCACATCTCACACTTACTGAATTTGACTGTGAAGTATCTACACATCATGTCTCATCACATAAAATCCATTTGTAAATCTTTTGATATAAATAGGTTTTTGTGATTAGCACTCAATATACAGATCTTTCTATCATACTGACAATCAAGCAACATCTGCTGGAAATTCTTCCACATATGAATGTTCTTTTCATTATTGTAATTTGCTGTGCCATTAATCTGACACACATTTACATTTATTCATTTGTCAGACACTTTTATCCAAAACAACATTCATTGCATTAAAGGTGTGCATTTCATCAGTATGTGTGCTCCCAGGGATTTTAACCCATGATTTTGGTGTTGCAAGCACCAGAATCTACCCATTACAGCTACAGAAATGTTTTGCATGAAGACAGACAAATAAAACACACATTCCAAATACACAACAATATAATTCTCAAGCATTACATTGACCCTATTGATTGATGTAAAGTGCACTCACCTGTGTTTGACAGGAAAGTGTCGTGCAAGCGTGAGTGAGGGTGTTAATCCTGAGTCACACACCCTGTTCTGCCGTCTCAACCAATCAGGGGCTTCAATCACATCACCACAAACCTGAAAGGTGAGTTTCACCTGCGACTTCAGCAAATTTACTGATTACACACTCACAAAATGAACATTCTCTCTCGTCCTTTTATTAAAGAGAGTTTTTCCCTTCATGTGAATGATGAAAATCTGAAGGTCTGTTGTTTTCTATCTAGAATATTTCTGTGTCTGTAAGTGCTTATAATGTTCTGGAATCAGTATAGATCATCACGAAGAGTTTAATACAAATAAACTCATAAACAGCAAATAAAGGGTCATTCTCATTCCTAACCCACATCTCCATAATGGAGAGGTGTTCTGGATATTTAATGCTCATCTAAAGAAACATTCAGTGTAAAATATGTTTAGTTAAACTAATAGAAAGTCAACACACCCTCCCTCAAACTTTGTCAATACATGTTAATGTCACATGTCCAAGCGTTGAAGGGGGTGTGTGAATCAGATAAACGTGTCATACATTTCTGTCAATCAAATGACTGTTCACTCCCTGTCTCTCTATTTATCTCTGTTTCACTCTCTCTGTCAAGCACATGAAAATTCCAGTTAATATCTGAATTTGATCATATTCCAATCCTGTATAGTATGTGTCTGACAAATTACAATCGATTCACCAGATTATAACCTGAAGTGTCTTATTCAGAATAGCCACTGTTTATTTATGTCTGTGGATGTCTAAACTAATATAGTTATGAGTCAGCCAAAGAGCATCTGCAATCTCCACAAGAGAATTAAAAATGTGCATGAATAAAAAATAATGTTTATTATTCTTGATATGATTAACAATGCTGGGAAGATATGCAAAGTACATGCCATGCATTCATAACTGAACATAAACAGACATAATCATTACTAGAAATAAACTGCAATAATGTACATTATAGCCTCTCATCGTCAGGCCCCCCATCAAGTCAAATCCTGTAGACTACTCTTATTTTTGAGAAGGGTCCAGGAGAGTTTTTTGTTTCAAAAAAAGCACCAAACTATTTAATTCAGATGATTTTGGGAGCCACATTTTCGTGTAGCATTTATTCACTAGACACAGCACTAGTTGCAGTTTTTTCATAAGGCACAGTGCCCGTATCAGATGGTAATGCCATGTTATTTTACCAGGGTATTTACATGGTACATGTCCATTTCCTAATAATAATAATAATAATAAAAACATTGTAAAGCATCAGTACTTTGAATATTTTTAGTGCTTTCATATAATGTTTTGGTAAAATAATAAATGTGTTTACCTGCACTACAGAATCATTCACAAGCTCCACACGCAAGTGTTGAACTTAATTAAGAGCTTTATATCTCTGGGACACTGGCAAACGATACACTACTTTGCAGGTTTTGTTTTTGTACTATTAAAGTATCCCGTTACTGTTTAAAAACGCTCCAAACGATTCAGTCCGATTGGCTAACTCTTTTGACAAATTAATTGAAAAGAACCAATTGGTGCTCTTCATGTTTTTGACCAGCAGATGTGAGTAAATTACACCATGTACAGAAGCTTTGAGCAATGGCAGGACAACATCAAGGGGGTATTAAGGGCTCATGACATGCCTTTTTTATTTTAATATGTTCTTTGGGGTTCACTTATAATAGTTGTAGTTTTTTGCACAAAAAAACCCCCAGCCATATATTTGTAAACCATGAGCATGGCACGGTGGCTCAGTGGGTAGCACTGTCGCCTCACAGCAAGAAGGTTCCGGCTCAACTGGGCCTCTCTGTGTGGAGTTTGCATGTTCTCCCCGTGTTTGCGTGGGTTTCCTCCGAGTGCTCTGGTTTTCTCCACAGTCCAAACAGACATGCAGGTTAAGTTAACTGGAGACCCTAAATTGCCCGTAGGTGTGAGTGACAGTGTGAATGTGTATGTCTGTGTGTGTTGCCCTGTTTCTCTGCCTTCAGCCCGAGACAGCTGGGATAGGCTCCAGCACTACCCGTGACCCTGCATAGGACAAGCGGCTATAAGAAGATGGATGGATGATCATTTTCCACCTTCATTCTGACCCTCTGTCAGAAACTTGACAGTACACGCCCACTGTTCTGATTGGCTCTCTGCTCTTGACTGACCTGTGATCTCACTGCTCATCACTACTGGGCGGGGCTACGGAACTGATAAGGTAAAGTAGGTGTTGATGTGTTGTTGTGGAGGCGGTCTGATGCAAATGTCTACCACAGTGTGACATCACAATATGGAGGAAGTAGAAAACGAGTCGTTTTGGCAGCTTGGTTTCAATAAATGCTCTTTTTGCAGTGAAGAGGAAGTTGAGTTCTGAAACTTACAGTGTGTTTTTATTGTACAATGAACTCTTACATGCCAAAAGATCCAAGTAGGTATAACTGCTGGCCAGAGATGGGGGTGGAATCTCCAAAAGAGGCGGGGTTACTCCAGAAGGGGGTGTGGTCACCCCATAAGGGGGTTGTGCCCACTCCAAAAGGGGGTGTCACTTCCACTCACGATTAAGGTTAGGGAAAGGCTTAGGTAAGGGGCTCCATATATCTTTAATGGCGGTTTGGAGCTTCCGCAACTATTTGAAGCACTGCCTGCAGCTAAATCCTTCTCAAAGATCAAGAAAAATGTGATTCTTCATGTCACGATCCCCTTTAACAAAGGATAATATTATTATGCATAAATAAGATTTCAGTTATAGGGTTATACTGAGCTATATCACGAATATCAAACCAGACAGGCAGCAGACAGTGTTTATGCACTTATTCTCCTAAAATGAACTGTACCCACGGTAGGTGTGGTGTCTGTTTAAACTAAGGGCAAGGTGTTCTGAGTCTATACCTACATCTATATCTATACCCATCGATTTATAGTAGGACTCCCCATATAAGATCTTCATATAAGCTGAACCCGAGCAGGAAATGCCTTTTCCCTCTTTCTACTCTTATTCTTTTTTCTGTTGTATGTAATATATGAGAGATTGTGCAGGATGAGGTCATACTGAATAACTCTTGCTCCATGTTAGTCATACATTTACGACACATTGGACCTTTAATAATGAAACTGAAGCTTGTTTAGGGTGTGTCACTAACTACATCGAATAATGATTGTTTTAATTCTTTAAATAACATTCTTTAACTATCAACGAAGACATTACTTTGAAATATGTGAAACTCAAAACTTCTTTAAACCAATAATTTTCCTTGATTTTTCAGTCCTGGGTTACTGGATAAAACTAGTTAAAAACACTGTATAGAAATATTTTCAAAGAGTAATTTCTGTCCGGTTACATTTTTTAACATATCCAAAAATATATCCACTGTCGAAATTTCCATGGCCTGGAAATCACAGTTTAAACTCTTTCACACTATACAACTGTAACTCGATGAATGTAATCAGTATTTCAGTATAATGGTATGCGCTGACCCCTACTGGCAGCATCCCGCAACTACACTGACGCCTTTACCCATCATGCACCGCTCAACACAACACATCGCCATTTTCCACGAGTAACTGGGTCACGAGACACACGGACAAATACTCGAAACGATCTTCACTAAACCAACCGATCTCACCGCTGAACCACCGCGTCGACCGGGAGCAAATGACCGTGTTCGGTTCGGTTGCTCAGATGAAGTATTCTCGTGCAGGTCCGGGCTGATGCGACACTGACCCACTCACCCAATCAACACAACGACACTACACAACGATACAGGTACACAACAACATTGACCTCTGAACATCAAACATCACGTCACTGTGTTCAATATCTGTGTTTTTCAAGAGGAAACTGGTGTAGAATTTGAATAAGTTAGGCTGTGTTTATAAAACTACTAAGCTGTTCATCTAGGCATCATTATTGGGCATCAGTGGCGTGTCATGAGTCAGCTCAACACTTGCACGCACGCGCGCGCGCTCACACTCACTCGCTACACACACACACACACACACACACACACACACACACACACACACTACACTCACTACACACTCTCACTACACGCATTCTCACCCACACACTCACTACATACACTACATACTCATTACACACACACACACAGACACACTCACTCACTCACTACACACCCTCACTACACACTCATTACACACACACACACACACACACACTCTCCCACACTCACTACACACCCTCACTACACTCTCATTACACACACACACACACACACACACACACTCACTCTCTCCCACACTCACTACACACTCATTACACACATACTCACTACATTCTCTCCCACACTCACTATATACACACACACACTCTCTCCCACACTCACTACACACACTCACTACACACTCATTACACACAAACTCACTACATACTCATTACACACACACACTCTCTCCCACACTCACTACACACCCTCAATACACACTCATTACACACACACACACACACACACTCTCTCCCACACTCACTACACACCCTCACTACACACTCATTACACACAAACTCACTACATACTCATTACACACACACACACTCTCTCCCACACTCACTACACACACTCACTACACACTCTCACTACACACTCATTACACACAAACTCACTACATACTCATTACACACACACACTCTCTCCCACACTCACTACACACCCTCAGTACACACTCATTACACACACACACACACACACACACATTCTCTCCCACACTCACTACACACACTCACTACACACTCATTACACACAAACTCACTACATACTCATTACACACACACACTCTCTCCCACACTCACTACACACCCTCACTATACACTCATTACACACACACACACACACTCTCTCCCACACTCACTACACACCCTCACTACACACTCTCTCCCACACTCACTACATACTCGCACACTCACTACATACTCGCACACACACACACACACACACACACACACACACACACACACACTCCCACTCACTACACAGTCATTACACACATACTCACTACATTCTCTCCCACACTCATTACACACACACACACTCTACATACTCACACACTCTCCCACACTCACTACACACACACACACACACACCTCTCTCTCACTACACGCATTCTCACACACACTCACTACACACACACACACACACTGCATACTCGCACACACTCACACACTGTATTCAAACATCCCAGCAAAGCTGTCTAGGTAGATTGTTCACTAGGTTTTGAAACACAAAAGAATAATTTACTCTAAACCACATGACTTTCTTCCATAGAAAACTGAAGGAGATGTTTAGCAGAATGTTCATGCCTCTCTTTTCCATAGAACAAGAGTGAATGGAGACTAGGACTGTCAAGCACCAAGAAGGTTTAAACATAAAAGTGTTATTAAAGTAGTCCATAAAACTTGTGCACTGTATTCCATGTCTCGTGACGTCATACGATGGCTTTGTAGAAGTTAGCACCTCAAACGTCATCAGTTCTCATAGTTCTCATGACTGATGAAGTGTCATGTTTGAATGTGGCAAATGCGAATGAGATTTTAGTGCTGCGGTGGAGGAAAAATAGTTTTGGTTGCTTGACAGCCCCAGTCGTCATTCTCTTTCATTGTGTAGAAAGAGCAGCGTGAACCTTCTGTTAAACATCTCTTTTAGTGTTCCTCGGAAGAAGGTAATACGGGTTCAGAATGACATGAGGGTGAGTAAATGATGACTGTTCATTCATTATTAGATGAACTATGTTATGCAGCCTGGGGTTGGTGTAAATCTGACATCAGCATGCTTGGATTAGAAATCGACAGATAATCCGTTTTTTACCGATATTTACGCCTTTTTATTTAACCGGTCGTGGGTTTTTTCAGTTTAGGAATTACTGGTAAATGGTGCCATCTGGTGGGTATGTAAAGAATAGCACCTAAGTGCATAGAGAGGTCATTACTGCACCTTCAGCAGAAAACTCTGTTGGACTGCACTTTAAGAATTGCACAAATCTTTTCTAATTGTAGGTAATTAAAGGAGTAAATAACTAAACTGTATAAAGAAAACCAGACAAACTGGTAACAGCTCTGCACACAAATATTCCCAGTTTGAACAAGTTCTGCTTTCCACGTTCTTCATCAGAATGAAGAGAGGACAGAAGCGAGGTGATAATGTGGAGGAGGGGGGCGGTTCTACTCCAGGGCCGGGCCCCGGGGCTTCTGATGTCTGTAAACGGCCCCGACGGGAAGACTCTGAAGAGGAACTGCTGGTGGACTGGGGTCTGATGCCACAGGAGATCCTGCTGCAGATCTTCCGGTACCTGCCGCTGTTGGACCGGGCCTTCGCCTCACAGGTGTGCCGCAGCTGGAATGAGGCCTTCCACATGCCCGACCTCTGGAGATGCTTTGAGTTTGAGCTCAATCAACCGGCCAGCTCATACCTGAAAGCCACTCACCCCGACCTCATCAAACAGATCATCAAACGCCACTCCAATCACCTGCAGTACGTCAGCTTCAAGGTGAGACACACATCCAGTCATCGTTCACTCTCTGCAGGTCATTTAGATGGTAAAATACTTTTATCAATTGTTTATCAAAAGAATCCCAAAGTGAAATATGTTTTCTGTATGTGTCATTTCTGTGCTAATCACTGCGTCTGTAAGTCAGAAATAGCTACAAACTGTATATCAACTCTTACCTTGGGTTTGTTTTCTTTAAAATGAGCCATTGTTTACATGTCTGTGAGCTTGTTTGGGTAAATAATCCAATGTTGTGTCTCGGAAGTTCAGAACAAAATTTGCAGTCCGGCAGAAAAAGCATGAGAAACAAATTATCTGCAGAATATGTTCTCAACTTTTGATGATGGAATGTTATACGTCAGCGTAAAGCTTTCCAACGACACCCAGACTGAGCTTCTTGTCAACTAAGAAGTCGAGATATTCAACCAAACAGTGAGGAAGGTCATGCACTCTAAATATACTGTACATTTGTCAATGGAAGAGCGCATGTGAGTGTTCATCTGCGTAACAGCGCCCCCTACTTCTCAGATCTGTGTATTGTGGTAGAGGAAAATATTTTTAAATTTAAGCAAATACGCTGGTTTCTTGATGGTTGTACAACATATGACATACAAAACATACAATAGTGCAACATAACTGGTGTAGTTTGGTAGTATGTAGCTGTATGTGTGTATCAGTATGCTATGTTAGCTGATAAGTAGTTTTAGTTTAGTCTCAAAGTTTGTAGTAAAACAATCATAACTGTGTCATTTTAATTATGCTACCTCATCTGTCAGCATGATGCCGGTGAATCACGTTCAGTCTCTTTGTACGTTACGTCATTGTTTTGGTCGATGATCGCTCGCGTCCCTATGGAGTGTGTGCACGAGCAACAGGTAGCTGCTGCAGTTCACATAACGGCCACAGGTGTCACTAATAACAAGGGTTTCTGAATCTTACATACTGCACCTTTAAGAAAACTTCAGTCATTATTTTTAAGAGATGTTTCTGTCATGTTATTACGAAGTTCTTCATCAGAGGAAGCTGCAGTAGTGTGACATCTGTCGCTCTGTGTTTGTGTTTGCAGGTGGACAGCAGCACTGAATCAGCTGAAGCAGCGTGTGATATTCTCTCACAACTGGTCAGCTGCTCTCTGAAAACACTCGGCCTCATCTCCACCGCACGACCCAGCTTCATGGAGCTGCCCAAAGTAATACACACACACACACACACACACACACACACACACAGAGGACCTCTCATAGACACAGTGGTTTTCATACTAAGACATCTGACTCCAACTCTCACACAAACCTGTTGCCATTATGAGATTAAAAGCCATGATTTGATCAAATGAGATCAAGTAGAGTCATATTATAATGATCTCACCTTTGGCTCTCTTTTCTTCCTTAGTCTCACTTCATCTCAGCATTGACGGTGGTGTTTGTGAACTCTAAATCTCTGTCATCATTAAAGATTGATGACACACCTGTCGACGATCCGTCACTCAAAGTTCTGGTGGCCAATAACAGTGACACACTGAAGCTGCTGAAGATGAGTAGCTGTCCACATGTGTCTCCTGCAGGTGACAGACCGATCGCACTCATCGAGAAATTCATTTGAACAAACAGCTCACCCAAAAATGAAAAGTTTTGTCATTATTTGTTATTTCAAACCAACATGCTGTTTTTTCTGTGGAACAAAAAAGGAGACATTTTGAAGAATGTTTGCACTGCTCTTTTCCATACAACAATAGTTCATAGTGACTGTGACTGACTAGCTGCAGAAACTAGTCCAAATGTGCGCTGTATTTCAACTCTTCTGAAGTCATACAGTAGATTTATGTGAGGAACAGTTTGAAATTTAAGTCGTTATTTGCTAAAAATCTTCCCTTCTGCCGCAGCTCTTGAATTCCATTTGTCATCAACGGTTTAATCATAAATCAATCGCTGCACATAGAGTATTCCCCAATAACACTGATTTTGCATTTCATGTAAACACGTTTGCTGGTGTTCTTACCAGTGTTCTTATGCATGAGTGTTGTACGCATATGTACATTTTGATGAAAGAAAAGCACAGGATAACCCAATGATTTCATGTGTCATGTAATCAGGTTGTGTGCATGTAAACACGCTCACTGAACACCACTGGTTCTTGTATGTCATATGACACGTGAGACTTGAGAGCTGTAGCTGTGATTTTCGGTCAATTACAGCGTCTGTTCCTCACACAAAGCTAATATATTTTTGGGTGAGTTGCACATTTAGGAATAGAATTGCACGTGAAGAGTGTGCTGTTCAACTGTTCTGTGTTTCTGTCGTTCAGGTATCTTGTGTGTAGCGGACCAGTGTCACGGTTTGCGTGAGTTGGCGCTCAACTACCACCTGTTGAGTGACGAGCTGCTGCTGGCGTTGTCGTCCGAACGACACGTTCACCTGGAGCACCTGCGCATTGACGTGGTGAGCGAGAACCCGGGCCAACATTTCCACACCATCAAGAAGAGCAGCTGGGACGCCATGGTGCGCCACTCGCCCAAATTCAACCTGGTCATGTACTTCTTCCTGTACGAGGATGAGTTTGGTCCCTTTTTCCGTGACGAGGTGCCCATCACGCACCTGTACTTCGGCCGCTCCGTCAGTAAGGAGGTTTTGGGGCGGGTGGGGCTCACGTGTCCGCGACTGGTGGAGCTGGTGGTGTGCGCCAACGGCCTGCGCCCCCTGGACGAGGAGCTAATCCGGATCGCAGAGCGCTGCAAACAGCTGTCGGCCATCGGCCTGGGTGAGTGCGAAGTTTCGTGCAGTGCCTTCGTGGAGTTCGTGAAGATGTGCGGCGTCCGTCTGTCGCAGCTGTCCATCATGGAGGAAGTTCTGGTGCCGGATAATAAATACGGTCTGGATGACATCCACTGGGAGGTGTCGAAGCATCTGGGCCGTGTCTGGTTCCCTGATATGATGCCCACATGGTAGAGAACGGCGCCAGGGTCCTGATTCAGATTATGCTCCCGCAATGCCCCCCTCTGCTTCATGCACTCATGATCTTTGGTCCCTGCAAGAGTCAAATGGAGTGAATATTCCAGTTGTCCATATTCCAACTGTTTTGTACGTTGCGACTGAATATCAAAACAGCGAATGGATCACAGTCGTTTTCACTCGACTGGCCCGTGTTTGGATTGAAACACTTAACGGGGTTTAATGACATCATGACTAGTCCTGCTTTTGCCCTGATGATGAACATCATCATAATAAGCAGCTGTGTATTTCTGTACATGCATAAACCTCTCAGAAGCTTTTATGTTGGTTTTCTGCTTTTGTTTTATTATTCCGTGTACAGTAAGTGTGTGTGTGTGTGTGTATTTTGAAGGGGTCTTTTTCAAACATCTGTCGTTTGTGACGTTCATTTCTGTCTGATTGAGGCAAGATTCGTTGAGCATGTAAATAGTTTTTGAGTTTGGGAGTCGTCAGATATATGTACTGATATCAGTTTGCTATATTTGGTATATTTAAAGCACTTTTTTACCAAATGAAGTTTCACCTCGTTTTTTCGTTTGAGGGAGTTCAGTGGAATCGTTTTCATTTATATGCTGTTATTGTTTTAGATGAAAATGAATGTCATTAGATTTGACTGCCGCTCGTGATGGTCGAGGGTTGATTATGCGGTAGTCAATTTCATTTCTAGCATTAGTTGGTCGGAAAAATAGCGTTTTTTGTGTGTGTGTGTAATCTGAGCTAAAGAAGCACAATTTATGTTCCCATTGTGGTCAGATTTTACTGCTGATTTGAAATATGTTCTTTGATCGTAATATGGACCAATCATTTTGGAGATTTTCCCCAGTCAAGTAGATCGGAGCTGCACTTTTATCTATAGAACATATCTGCCCGAGAACGTTACAAAGATGACCGCCGAGTAGGGCTGCAATGGTACACACAATTCACGGTTCGGTATGTACCTCGGTTTTGGGGTCACAGTTCGGTATGGTTTCAGTACAGCAACAAAAACAAAGAATCTTTTTTTAAATTATTTATTTTGAAAACACAGTGGCTGATGGGCAACAATTGTTATTGTGAAGGCTCATTTATACGTGACTGCACTATTTCTTCAATGAAATGACAGTATAAAACTTTAGAGCATCTTATATGCACAGTGTATAAAAACATAATAATAAAAGTTAAAGAAAAAAAGTGCAATTATAATGCAGTGCATATTTCTGTGTCTTTTGCCTTTCATTTACATTACATTTACATTTATGCATTTGGCAGGTGCTTTTATCCAAAGTGACTTACAGTGCCCTTATTACAGGGACAATCCTCCTGGAGCAACCTGGAGTTAAGTGCCTTGCTCAAGGACACAATGGTGGTGGCTGTGGGGATCGAACCAGCAACCTTCTGATTACCAGTTCAGTGCTTTAGTCCACTACACCACCACCACTTTCAACTCACCACTTGTACTTTCAAGTTTTATTTTTCAGGAAAATCAGAATATCCACATGATCAGAGGAGAGGGTGGATCTGTTAGTATTGACAGCGAGTGCTTACAGCGGGCACTACAGAATTGCTGAAATGCACTCTTGTAGGAACTTTATAACGGGGCTCAAGCTCGTTAAGCAGATGCTTAAATCCTGTGTTCTGGACGACTGAGTATGCAGCGATAAATACTCCTATGGTGTTCGTTATCGCTTTAACCCTGTCTGAGCTTGCAGCGAGAGGCTGCTTGGACGCCGCCCCGAGACTAACGGCGGTTTCACATATCCTCCGTGAGCGAGGCGTGTGCTGCGTGGTCGTGTTGGGCTTTCACATTGGCCACATCTCTTCTGCGAGACACAGCTGCGGCTCTGCGCAGAAAATACAGTTTTCTCTGTGTTCCTACACCAAACATTTTCTTTAATTAGACCATAATGTAATTTTTTTGAGAGGGGATAATTGATAAATCTAACAAATTTGGTCTTCATGAAATAATTCGTACATGAGTAGGAGGACAACATTTACACCCAATGATAAATCATTTACAGATTGACCCGGCCCATGCAGAATTGGGTCCTTAATCATTTGCATTTAGTCAGAGAACAAAAACGGTGTTCCTGTGTTAAGAGTTTGCATCCAGCCCGATGGCCCATAAATGATTAAATATGTAAAAACATTCATCTGTGAACAGTAATGTATGTAAGGTTATGACAGTAGGACTTCTTAACTGATATTTCTCTTTCATCAGGATTTTAATTATTGAATTCACTTTTTCCATGAAAGTTCATTAGAACTGAACATACAGTATTTATGGAGGAAAACTCATTGCTTCATCCTTAATTCATGGGGGTCCAGGCTTTAAAGCTCTTGTTAAATTTTCCTTTGCCCTGATGAACATTTATCATAGTTCTTGCATAGTATCCATGGTATTAGTAAGAGCATGGTGATCACTGGTAAAACCATGCTCATAATTTTAAATTCCATAGAGACTATAAAAAAACCTGCTATAATGACATATTCCCCTAATATACATAATTTAATATATTTATAATGAAAGTGACATATTTCAAATGTATACAATATTTCTGCCAAAACAGGTTAGTCAGCGCTGCACAGGAGGGCCGGTCCTGCTCAGCTCTAGCACTGCACGGTTTAATCTGGTAGCGTTTCGTCATACTTTTGGAGCATTTCGTGTTTTCCAAGCACAGTAGTAAATGGCACACTTAATAAGAGTGGGGCGATTGACCTGCCCAATGCTCGACCGGCCCACTGGGAAAATGCCAGGTGTGCCAGATGGCATTACTCACTGGTCGTGATCGATTAATGTTGTAAAGCACCATATACTATATCCCTATATATACATAAACAGGCAAAAGCAATGCTGTTTAATTATTCATTCTTTTATTTAGTTAATTTGTGTTTGTTTAAACTGATTTGTAGGCTCGTCTTAAATATTGTGCATTTGCTTTTGGTTATTGTCTATAATCTCCTGATAATCTTTTATTTTCTCGCAACTCACACTTGCAAGGGTGAAGGGTGTAATCTGTTAATCTGTGTTGCTCAGGATATGTGAAACCACCGTAACTTGCACGGGCTGTTTATGCTTTACTCCCGTATGCTCAACAGACACATGTGGATGATGTCGCCGCAGATGAGTCCTCATGTTAGAGGTGCTTCCTGAGACATACCCGACTTCAGTGAAACAGAGCCGACACACAGCCTTCATCCTGTTCACTACTCGTCGCCCACTATTACTGTAGTCTACTGCCGAACCATAACGCTCCCAAACATCACATTTTAGAGACAGCGGTGGGTCTTCAATCGCTGGCTTATTTAAGTCTAATTTATATTTTGTTTAGTTTCATCACAGTCGGGAAAAATAGCGAGTTAGCCAGTATACACTTCACATGCATTTATCTGATCCGCAGTTTTTAGTGTACTATGTGGCGCTTGTTCTGTAAAGTTTTGGTTCCGTGTGGTCCCACGTTGTTCCGCAGGCTTTTTTTAATTTTAGTTCTATGCAGTTTGTGTTGTTCGTAATATGTTGTTTTAATATTGGTTTCACACATGCTAAGACATGTAATCATTCATGTGACCGCCTGTTTGGTGTGGATTCATGTACCATTGCAGCCCTTCCACCAAGTGGACTGACTTGTCTCTAAAGGGACTTTGAGAACAAACGCATGCTTCACACTCTCTCATTCTGTTGTGGTAAAATGTTTTAAAAATGACAACTCCGTTGCACATCTGTGTGGAGATCGAAGAAACTGAATTTCAGGCGTGTTTACTCTGCAAGCACATATTCGGCGAAGGTTTATCAGTCCAGTTTTTCAGTATGATGGTTGATCTTGTCAATCTGTCGACTGATTATGATGTCATTAGTTGTACAGTCTGCTGGTGGTTGAAATGGTGGAGAAAAATAAATGGACTTAAATTAAAAAAAGAGGCACATCGGGGGTCTGGGTATCTCAGCGAGTATTGACGCTGACTATCACACCTGGAGTTCGCAAGTTCAAATCCCAGGGTGTGCTGAATGACTCCAGGCAGGTCTCCTAAGCAACCAAATTGGTCCGGTTGCTAGGGAGGGTAGAGTCACATGGGGTAACCTCCTAATGTGGTTCTCGCTCTCAGTGGGGCGTGTGGTGAGTTGTGTGTGGATGCCGTGGAGAATAGCGTGAAGCCTCCACACGCGATACGTCTCTGCGGTAACGCGCTCAACAAGTCATGTGATAAGATGCACGGATTGACGGTCTCAGACGCGGAGGCAACTGAGATTCGTCCTCCGCCACCCGGATTGAGGCGAATCACAAAAAATCCCCCCCCAAAAAAAGAGGCACACCATTTATTTTTGTACTGCGCTTAAATGTTTGATTTGTTTCGTAGCGTGAAACATAACTGAATATTTCAGTATGAAAATGAGTGGTTAAAATAATCGGTATATTTTGATGATTTCTCGTTTGTTGTAGTTTGTCTCACAGCTCATTACACAGGAAGTTCGTTTGGCTGTTTTCTATTTTTATTTCTCATCTTGATAAGTTTCTTGTACCATCCATATATTTGCTCTCTGCTGCCCTACAAAGACAAAACACAGTAACTACAGCATCACTGAAACAGAAAATATGTCTTCAGGCAAATGTGGATTATAAAATAGTGTGACCGTGTTTTCTCTGAATCTGATCCGAGTCGGACACTATTTCACTAAACCTGTAGTTACTGCATTTTACCTTTGCAGGACAGTGTGGGCGATAGGAAAACAAGAATGTTTTATTATTCTATGTTTTCAGAAATCTCAGGAACTCTTTCTACTCAACAGCAGTTTTCATTCTCTCGACGTGGAAGAAAAACTGTAAATGATTCAAACGGATTCACCCGAGCTTTTGGAAATGATTCTGTTCCACATACATACCTGTTCTGTTCATGTGTGTAAATGCTTCTGTCAGTGCAGCTTTTTCCCACTGCAGACGATTTGTTTGAGTTGTTATGAAGCAATACATTTTAGAAATAATATACAAGTTGACAAACGTATACTGTATATAAATATATATATTCTTTGCAAATCTTTTCCCCCTGCACTTTATATAGAAATGTATTTCAGAAATGTACATATGATGAGATTATCAGTTGTCAATATTTCTCCTGATTATTATTATATTAATATTATTTTCTTTGCATTAAATGAATAGTGATCAAAGCTTGTCATGGAGCATCATTTTGTTCTTTCAGGCTTTTAATTGCTGTATGTAGATAACCAACGTTGTGGAAACGTTTTTGTTGTTTTGGAATAAACCTTTGTGAACGTTAGAACAGATCCAATTTGTTTTATTGGCATTAGAATGATTTGATATCAAGTCACTGGTGAAATCAAAACCATAATATTCACATAAAAGGATTAAACAGAGACTAAATAAATAAGTGAATTTTAAGCAACAAAAAAAAATGTGTAGCAGTTTTTTTTATTCCATGTATAATAGCTGAGCATAAGTTGCTACTGGCCATGAATCTTAATGACAGAATCAGTGTGTTCCAGTGAGACACTTACAATGGAAGTCAATGGGGTCAATAATCTGTAAACATTAAAATACTCACTGTTTCAAAAGTATAGACACAAGACATAAACAATATGTGTGTTAACATGATTTTACTGTGATTAAATCACTTACCGCATCTGTGGAAAGTTATAGACAATTTTACAACTCCGTTGCTATGACAATGTAACGCTTTAAACCTTAAAATGAAGTTTTAAACAACTTTACAGCTCAATTAATACATGAGTTTTAATTTTAGAATTAATGTAAGTACTTTTATAAAATTATAAACTGTCACATTTCTGCCTTTAAACCTCCAAAAATTGACCCCATTGACTTCCATTGTAAGTGTCTCACTAGAACACACATTTGTGTTTTTTTAAAGAAAAGGAGGAACGAGTCGAAATTAATATTTGTGGTTATCAACATTATGACACAAATGCTGTCGATTGAGATTAACTTAACCCTAACCCTTAAATAATTAGGTTACTTGAACTCCATGAGGCACACATTATCATATAAACATGAATGATCATCATAAAATTGCTTTGTAAATAAGCAGTGAGACATCATGTTGATTCACAGATGATTTATTTTAGTATTTCTTTACTCAGACATGCATATAATAATTTCGGGACCAGATATCTGCAGTCTTTACATCCCAAAAATCCTCTGGTGGTTTCACTACCCCATAATCCACTGCAAACTCTGCTATGAAATTAAATGGATACGTTTCACTAGCCAATCAATTCCTAATGGATAAAATCAATGTAACAAACCCAAACTTCACTCCGAAATGTGTTACATTACAGAAGTGGGTTCATATTGACTCCAGCACTATAGTTCTCAATGAAAAACACTCGGATGATTTCTTGTGAAGTTCTCTGTGGTGATGTTTCATTAAAAATGGTGCCTTCATTTGCCAAAATATGCAAACTGTGAAACAGCTTCTCTGGAATTATTCAGATATTTAGTTTTACTCATTAAGAGTAATAAATAAGAAATGCACTGTACTGTTATCAAAAGCATAAAATATGTAGATCCATCAGTAACCCAGGAAATGAATGCACACAATATAGTAATGTCTCGTAAAACTAATGTTGGTGACACTTTACAATAAGATTCCATTTGTTAACTAGATAACATGAACTGTTTCACTGCATTTATTAATCTTGCTTAATGTATATTTCAACATATACTAAAACATTTTTTAAACCTTCTGATTACCAGTTATGTGCTTTAGCCCACTACGCCACCAGCACAAACATTACTCTCATTATTTGACAGTGCAGAATTATACTTATATTCATGCATTTAGACACTTTTATCCACAGCAACTTACAGTGATATAAAGTTTACAGATATACCGTCACCGCTGGCACTTTTCTCTTCCATTTGAGCAACAGGAACAATTACAAAGAAAACAAACCTGAAGTTTTAAAGTGTTTCCACTGACACACAGCGGACTCTCCAGCATTAATCTGTTCATACATCCATTTCAACTATCAAAACAATACTGTTGTTCTTCTTTTGTGTGCTGGCCTGTTTCATTGCATTAGGTTTAATTTGATGTGTAATTTGTTTTTATTTGCACTAGTTGTCACTTGAATTTGTACTGAAAGCACTTCGTTTTATAACTGATAGTGATTGCATGTTTGCAACAGTGTCACATATGAAGCTAAAACTCTTTTGAAAGTCTGGATCAGAGCATCTGTTAATGTAAATGTGATGTAAATAATGCAGCCAGACTTCAAGTGACTGACAAATAACACACTGTAGGAGACAACAGGATTATGTTAAGGGATGAACTGACTTCTTATTTTCTCCCAATTCCCAATGTGCTCTAAGTCCTCAGTGTGTAGTGATGAATCTCAGTTGACTCAGTGATATCATGTTTTTTTTTTTTTTTTTTTTAATAATTATATTTATTTATCACACATATACAGTGAAATCCTTTTTTTTTTTTTTTTTCCACATATCCCAGCTAAGCTGGGGGTCAGAGTGCAGGGTCAGCCATGATATGGCACCTCTGGAGCAGATAGGGTCAAGGGCCTTGCTCAAGGGCCCAACAGTGGCATCTTGGCAATGCTGGGGCTTGAACCCCAGACCTTCTGATCAGTAACCCAGAGCCTTAACCACTGAGCCACCACTGCCCCTTGTGGCTTGTGGCTTGTGGCTTGTTGTGTTACCGTGGAGACGTAGCGCGTGTGGAGGCTTCACGCTATTCTCCACGGCATCCACGCACAACTCACCACGCCCCGCCGAGCTCGAGAACCACATTATAATGACCATGAGGAGGTTACCCCATGTGACTCTAACCTCCCTAGCAACTGGGCCAATTTGGTTGCTTAGGAGACCTGGCTGGAGTCACTCATGAACTAACAGATTTAAGATTTAGTCCAGCAGCAGGCAAAGAGATGATGATTTACTGAAGAATCAAGAGTTTGTCCATTGACTGTTTTTCATTATTCCCTTCAAAGACTTTTCCAACCACTGAAAAGAGTGGAGCTCAAAATAACGGTCATTCAGAACTCACTTAAAGTCGTTTTCATTTGGAAATTCTGTTTGGAATGACAGCATGGTGATAATGATTGTGCCCTCCAAAGGCATCATTTATACTGTTTGGAATGCAGGGCTTATTTCTTTTTTATGAAGCTGTTTTATGTGGACGGTGTTGATGTAAATTCATGGATTAAAACACTTTTGAAAGGAGATCAGGGCAGAGGCGCAAAAACCATACATGCAAGGTATGCAATGCATAGGGGCGCCATGTAAAGGGGGGCGCCAGCGGCTCACTAAAGGTGGTGCAATCGGCCTCGACCCCTCCAACATCACCCCCCCCCCCCAAAGTCAAAACCACTCTTGATTTACCATTATCAGTGTTAGGTGTAATCTGATTACAAAGTAATTGTAATCTAATTACTTTGTAAAAGTCAACAATAGTGTAATGCATTACATTTTAAATTCTTGTAATCAGATTACAGTTACTGACTTTCAGTGAAGTTATTTACTTTGAAGTACATTACTCAGGTTACACACTGTATTTCTAAAATAATAGTATTCATGCATAATACATTTAAAACATGAATTATGTTCATTTGTGTGTCTGTTTGTGTCTGTGACAGCTGCAGGTTTGTCACAATGAAAATCTTTCTATGAAAATTGTTTTAGAAAGTAACTTAAAAAGTAGAATTATTTGTATTGTGATTATTTTCCATGAAGTAATCATAAGTAATCTGTTTTCAGTTTCAGGGAAGTGATTAGTAATTTGTAGTGGATTACTATTTATGAGTAATTTACCCAATAAAATAAAAAGGATTTAACCATTTCAAATGATTATGATGTAGGTCCCTCTCAGACTTATGAACTTATTATTAAAACAATAAAATCACCAATTTCATGCCTTTATCAGTGTAAATATTTGAATGGTACTCTTACTGTTGGTACACACACACACACACACACTTTATTATCAATTATATTATATAATTTCCTATACCAAATAGATGTAGATTTACAGTGGTCTGTGACTTATGAATGAAAATTAAATTATATATATACAGTAATTTTTCTATACAATTGTCTATGTCTGGTACCAGCACAAAATCAATATTTCATAGACAATTTGTATTGGACCTGTCTTTATTTTTATATATGCTATAAAATATTTCTGAACTGATTTCTGCCCAGAGATGTGAATGTGGCTCAGTCAATGATTTCCACACCATCAGGACCACAAACAAAAATATGTTCAATCTGTGATTCTCTTATTATCCGAAATTATCAGTATCCTGGAATTCTTCTCAGCCCTGCTGCATTTATCTGTTGGAACAGACACTGATCCAAGAAAAATCGCAGCAGCTCTGACGTCATCTGATGGTCAACCAGCATGCAGAGCGACGCCGAGCTGTGATTGGCGGATTCACGGGAGAACGGCTTTTCTCCTGGCAGATTAGGAAACTGGACGCCATCGGCTCGAAGGCGCGCCCTTCTTCCAACATCTTGGCTCAAACCGCCTTCTAACCATCAGCGGGAACATCCGGGGAACCAGACGCACTTCTGCGGCCATTACGGCTCTTCATCCTGCAGCTTCATCACCTTGAGAGGGCGGAGCGTCTGTGAGCTGGAGGATAGACGCCGAGGCGACGAAGACCTGCGGAAAACCGTTACACAGGAGCGCTGCTTTTCTTTCTGCTCACACCGAACCGCTATAACGGCAGATCAGGGCGTGTACCGGGACAATCATGCGCTCGTGCGGATGGGAACGGAAGCGGCTGCAGATTTAACGCGTATTTTCATGTCTGAGGCGGATCGTCGGGAGAACTCGAGTCGTTTGGGCGCATCAGCGCGTTTTCTGCGGCCGCGCGCATCACATTGACAGCCATTATTAGAAGCGGCCGCTCGCGTTCACCGCGGATGCTGCGACCTGAATCCCGGAGCGCTGCTTTTTCCTGACATCACACCGTCATCCTCCGCTGTGACAGACGTCTCCAGACGCGCGGTGTCGTCGACGGGAGTCCGGGGGATTTGCTGGATCGATAAATCCCCTCCACACCTGAACTGTGTTTTATCTGAGATCTCTGTGAGGATCTATCGGCGGGAGGATGGCTGACGACGACGTGCTGTTTGAGGATGTGTACGAGCTCTGTGAGGTGATCGGAAAGTAAGTGATTAAATCTAATCTAAAATTTAACCTGATCAATATGATGTTTTTCTGCGGCCACTTTTGTCTGGTGTGTTGACAGTGTTTTCTTGCAGGGTCAGGTTACTGTGTGTGTGTGTGCGCGCGCGTGGATGATATGTGTGTGTCTGTGTGCGCGTGGATGATATGTGTGTGTCTGTGTGCGCGTGGATGATATGTGTGTGTCTGTGTGCGCGTGGATGATATGTGTGTGTCTGTGCGCGTGGATGATATGTGTGTGTCTGAGTGAGTGTGTATGTGTGTGTGTATATATGCATGAGTGTATCTGTGTGAGTGTGTGTCTGTGTGTGTATATGCGTGAGTGTGTGTGTGTGTGTGTGTGTGTATATATATGCGTGAGTGAGTGTGTGTGTGTGTGTGTTTATATATGCATGAGTGTGTCTGTGAGTGTGTGTCTGTGTGTATATGCGTGTGTGTGAGGGTGTGTGTCTGGGTGTGTATATGCGTGTGTGTGAGGGTGTGTGTCTGTGTTTGTTTTTGTGAGTGTGATGTGAGTGTGTGTGTGTGTTTGTTTTTGTGTGTATGTGATGTGTGAGTGTGTCTGTGTGTGTGTGAGAGTGTGTGTCTGTGTGTGTGTGTGAGAGTGTGTTTGTGAGTGTGTGTGTGAATGCTCATCAGTCTTTGATTTGACACAAATATTCATTGATTAGGAACTCTTCTCATTGATGACACACAGACACACACACATTTGCAAAGGGAAATGTTTTCTTTTTTTCTTTGACATTGTGCAGATTTATTGTAGTGTTCACAACATTTCTTTGATATTAAAGTGGAATCTGTCTATTGGGGCTTTTCCACTGCACGGTATGGCTCGACTCTGCTCGCTTTTTGGGGGTTTTCCACTGTGGATAGTACCTGGTACTTTTTTAGTACCACCTCGGTCGAGCCGAGCCGATACTGAGGGGCCGTTTACACAACAACGTTTTCAACTAAAAATGGAAAACTTTTTATGCATTTTGGCTGTTCGTTTACATGACAACGGCATTTTGGGGCCTGAAAACGCAAACTTTTGAAAACGGGTTTCAAAGTGCAAGTTTTTGAAAACGATGACGTCATGCGCACGTGTATTACGTGTTCAGTCTATAGACATGTGCGCGAGTACTTCAAAACAACGCGGAGACATTCAAAACTACAATGGCGGACTACAGGACTGTGTTTGTGCTGCTCAAGATTTTGAGTTTATTGACGCTTCTCCAGCAAAGTGTAGATTTACTGCATCACTACTACGACCAGCGATCGCCATTTTCATTGTTTGTATTCACCGCTCTGTGGAAGAATGCTTAGGTGCGCAGGCGCGTAGTGTTTCTTTACAAAGTGACATCGCCAACTACTGGCCTGGCATGCATACTACAGCGTTTTTAATCGTTTTCGTGGATCCGTGTGAATGGGGATCGTTTTGACAACGTTGTCGTCTGTACGCGAAACTTTTCAAAAACGCAAAGGAAAAACTTTTCCATTTTTAGTACATCGTTGTCGTGTAAACGTACCCAAAATGTGACGTCAAAACCCTGCAGATCACTGATTGGTCAGAGAGAATCGTCACTACCAGCATCATTGCTATAAGCTACATGGCAGGTTAGCTTACCCTCATGCGTCGTCTTTGAGCTAACACAGAAAAGTAAAGCGAGCAGAGTCGAGTCGAACTGTAACGTGCAGTGGAAAAGTGCCATGAGAATATTCACATTGGGCGTGTAGTCTGATGTTCAGATGAGTGTGTGTGTGTGTTTTCATTGGTGATGCTTCAGTTCAGCATATAAAGGATATATTGGTGGAAAATAATCATAATGGAATATACTGGTAGATATTTACATCATTTACTCCACTTTTGTACTCTTTTACTCTCTGTTGAAGGTTCCACAGCTGTGTTTGGAGTAGATGGTTTTATATTTCATGAACAGACCTCGGATATGAGCTTCATTTATTTTAATGCAAAATTTCATGTACTTTTCTCATTTGGTTTTGAGGTGAAATATGACCAAATGTTGTTATAAGGCACATTTTCTTTCTCAACACATTTTTAAAGGTGTCTTCAGTGTGTCAGTAAATGACTAACAGATGTGACAGTCATGACAGGTCTGCTAATAAGAGACATGATGATGATGATGATGATGATGTCACAGTGCTCTGTTGACCTGCGTGTGTCTTGTATGTTCTTAGTCTTTATTGGTGAAGCCCCGCCCACATTAGACCCACCCACACCATATCCCCTCTGGCCCTGCTGTGTGTGTGTTTAAAGCATTAACAATTGTGTCACACGTGTGTGATGAACAGCCCCTCTTACCACATTAAACTGTGCACTGAGCAGGTGTAAAACAACAATTAACAACATGTAGTTTTGTAGTTCTAATGTGTTTGGTCCGTTTACATCTGCTATTCACATCTTTTTTTTATTTTTTTTATTAACATTTTTATTGATTCATAAATTAACACAAAAAATACAACAACATATATATATATATACATATATATATATATATATATATATATATATATATATATATATATATATATATATATATTGAATCAAACACTTTAAACATTAAACCCCCACTATATCCCCTCCCTCTACCAAACTCCCACCCCACCCCACCCTGAGCCCCCCCACGAACACCCCTGTAGTCAATAGAATATAGACACACACACAGAAAAAAAACACAAAACTAAAACAACATAAATAAAATACAATAATCAAACAAAACAACAAAAAACTCTAAATTACTCCCTCCACCGCCCCTCCTCGAGATTCCCCCAAAAATGCTACGTAATTGCCCCATTTCTTATTGTAAGAATCCCTAACCCCCATCCTTATGCTCGACCCCTCCTCAAAGGCAGCCACCCTCCCCATCTCCGCGCACCACTCCGGGAATGAGGGTGCTCCATCCGACTTCCAACTCCTCAAAATAACCTGCCTACCAATCATCACACTGGTCAAAACCCAGTCCTTCATGTGCTTATCTACCAAATCCATGACCTCCCTATCTCCCAAAATACAGAGTCTGGGGCAGAACGAGACCTGAGTGCCCAACATATCACACACAAAACTTTGCACCTTCAGCCAAAATTCTTGGATCTTACGACACCCCCAAAAAACATGGGTGGTGTCTCCATCATCTGATTGACATCGCCAGCAGATGGGTGTGTCCTTAACACCAAGCCTATACAATCTAGAGGGGGTCCAATAAAATCTATGTAAAATCTTAAATTGCATAAGGCGAACCCTCTAGATGCAGACTTTGTTTTTTAGAATCCTAGCCCACACTCCCTCCTCCAATACCAAGTTTAAATCTTTCTCCCATAATCTCTTGAGAGAAGTTAAAGCTCCATCCCCCAGACTCTGAATTAACAAGGAGTAATACACTGATGCCTCATGACCCTTCCCAAAAGCAGCAATCACCACTTCCAGAGTATCTGCCACTTTAGGAGGGTGTATGCTACTCCCAAAAACAGAGCAGAGAAGGTGGCGCAGCTGTAAATACTTACAAAATTGAGATCTGGGAATCCCAAAATGTTGAACCAAATTTTCAAAAGGTCTCAATACTGCACCCTCATATAGGTCACCGAGTGCATTAACCCCCTCACAATCCACTCTGACCAACAGAAAGGGGACTTATTAATGCATAGTTTAGGGTTCTGCCATATGCTCGAGGCTACATTTAAAAAAATATCAGAATTAAACACTCTGGACACTTTTGTCCATATCGAGTGTAAATGCAAAATAACGGGGTGTGACTTAACCTCTCCGGCTAGTTTAATCGAACTTTAATCGAACGGCTTTGCAGTGGCGAGATAGAGGCAAGAACTTCCTTTTCAATACAAAACCAGGGAGGAGCTCTCTCAGGTGGAAGTGACCAATGAGCCAAATGTCTGAGACCGAACGCATAATAATAAAACAAAATCTTGGGTAGGCCTAGTCCACCTTTGTCAATCAGCCTATGTAACTTATTGAAATTTAACCTGGGGTGTTTACCATTCCAAATGAAGGACTTCACTATGCTATCAACACATCCGTCATCTTGACCAGAAGCGCTGCTGGCTCCAGTGGTTCTGACCCACAGCAGGACCAGATCCAGCTGAAACCAGCTCCAGCACTGGACTGATCATGATGCACTGAGCTGAATGTTATTTAGGCTGAAATCAATGTGTCTGATGCTCTTAAACTTCACCAGAATCCAGGATCAGATCAGGATTTATACTCCCCATCGGTTGATCAATAACCTCTACTGGCAGGAAGTAATGGACTCCTAGAAGTCTGCAGAAGTCTTACTGGAGTTTGTGAGCTCATGATCTGGACTCGTCTCACAGATATCACATCAGATTTACAGAAGGACTACAGCTTATAATTGTAAATATGGAACTGATCTTAACTTCAGTTCATGAAGTCATCATATCACACATTTCTTTTCCATTTTGGTCCACTTATGATGTTAGTCAAGGATTCTTGCACCAAAAACATTTCGCAAACCCTTTAGAATTAATGATGCACTAATTTAAAAAAAATATTCTTAAGTGATTACTCAAATTTCTTTCTTCAAATTAGGCTGTTTAGTTTCAAGTGACCATTTTGCACCCTCTCACTGATTTATACTTGTGCGTCATACTTACACCAGTGCCTGACGTGCATCTCTTCAACAATGTTGCTACGCAGGGGACTGGGTAGCTCAGCGAGTAATGATGCTGACTATCACACCTGGAGTCATGAGTTTGAATCCAGGGTGTGCTGAGTGACTCCAGCCAGGTCTCCTAAGCAACCAAATTGGCCCGGTTGCTAGGGAGGGTAGAGTCACATGGGGTAACCTCCTCGTGGTCGTGATTAGCGGTTCTCGCTCTCAATGGGGCGTGTGGTGAGTTGTGTGTGGATCGTGGAGAGTAGCATGAGCTCCACATGCTGTGAGTCTCCGCGGTGTCATGCACAACGAGTCACGTGATAAGATGCGCGGATTGACGGTCTCAGAAGCGGAGGCAACTGAGACTTGTCCTCCGTCACCTGGATTGAGGTGAGTAACCGCGACACCACAAGGACCTACTAAGTAGTGGGAATTGGACATTCCAAATTGGGATAAAAGGAGATTCAAAAAACAAAAACAAAAAAACAATGTAACTATGCGTCGTGACTATGCAGACCCAAACAGCTGTGATTGGTCTGCTTTGTAACCACAAACCATCATCCAAGATGATAAAAAAAGATATCTGAGATAGCGTCACATTTTCTCTTTGATTATTTTAAGATCTATGCATCATATTTCATTACATTTGGACCATCTGCTGTTTTAATATTCTGTTTTTGTATCTATGTGAAGTTACAATGAAAGTGCAACAAAAAGGCACATCTGCTTACAACTTATAAACTGCTTTTACTCCATATTTATTTGGTATGTAAGTAAAACTATATTTTTCATATTCTACTCAAGACCTTTCCGATCTGAACAGTGTTTTATCCATATGTTTGACAGCATGTAGAAAATAATCGTATTTCATAGCTTATGAAAATGGAGCACTTCTAATTTATCAGCAGTTTAAAAAGCAGCTGTTCAGACTTTGTTCAATTGCCTATATGCTAGGACTGCAATAACTCATCGATAATGGAAATCATTGACAATGAATTTCATTATTGATTAGTTGGATATATGCAGCCAGCTCGGAGAAGCTCCATCAGTAACATCACTTTACAGCCCACTGAAAATGTGTTGCATGATGAAACTCATTTGAAAAAACAAAAAAAGACAAGCTAAAGCGGGAAAAACATGACCCAAGATGTCCAGCGCACGAGCACTTTATAAAGACTTCAGAGAAGATCATCATACAGTTTAATGTGGAGCGGTTGCTGCATCAGGTGTGTTGACAGAGCGAGTGCTGTTTGATGCATGAGAGTTGTTTCTCTCCAGCGCATCAATGACATTTTACTGCTGTTTTATAATGTAAACGTTATGAATTCAAAATCAGCCGCGTATTACACAAAACTGTTTGTTTTTACCACAAGCGAGTCTCCGTTAAACTTTAATGAGCAAGCGAGCATGCGCATCCGTGTCAATCAAACCGAACGCAATGGAGAAAGGGAGCGCAATCACTTTGATTCAACTTGTGGAACATCATACCACGATTTTAGTTTCAATGTAATCAATTGTGCAGCTCTCATGGATATCAGACTGAAGTCTCAGCAGTTAAGGTGTGCCGGTTTTTAAAGTGTTTTCTCCTGCTCGTGTAATAATGAGCACCAGGATGAGCCTTTTCAGCGCCAGAGTGAATTTGCACAGTGTTTACAGATGATTGTACTATATTAAACTGAAAGTAATGCTGAATATAATGTATAATGATGCTAATGGTTCTAATATTTGAAAGTCCTCCTGATAATGCCAAATGCAATGTCTGATTTCACTTGTAAATTTATACTATGGCAAACATAATTTTACTAGATAAACATACACTGTTTTTTGAAAAGAATAGTTTAGAAATATGTCATTAGTGATAATACTATTTTAAAAACTGTAATATTAAAATATTTAATGTATGTAATCAGTGACGGTGTACAAGCATATGTATCTAACATAATTATGCATTTTTCAGCTGGGCAGAATTATTAATATTTTTATTCTCGTGTCACTATTGACCTCTGCTGGGCTGATTTTAGTCCCACTCCCTGATGAATTATTTTACTCTTTAATGAACAGTACTTTTTATTCTACAAAGTTTTACAAGTAATGAATAGAACTGTTTTGCAAGTTTTTGTGAGTATAGAATCATGAATTCAGTACTGTAAATTGAACCAAATAATTACGCCCTTTATCATTTCTGTAAAAAAATTAATCATATTTTAATAAAATACAAGAAATAATTTTAATCGATTAATCGAATAAATAATCAAAGATTAATCGATTATTAAAATAATTGTTAGTTGCAGCCCTACTATATGCCTTGTAAAGTCCAGCTTCTAAGCTTTAAAATGACACTTGTTTTGTGTCTGTCAAGCGAGTAGTTCTTAATTAGACACTAATTAAAGAGCACCTATTATGGTTTTTCAAATATTACCTTTCATGTAGTGTGTTATATAGCTGTTTGTGAATGTAAAAAAAGTCTGCAAAGTTTCAAAAATCAAAGTGCACGACAAATGGAGTTATTGACTCCCAAAGAAAGAACCGATTCTGAACACCTGAAACGAGTCGTTAGTGATTCCAGACTTACTTCCTGTACTAACCTACGTAATTTGGTGACAAAAAACCCGCCTCTGGTCTTCATTGGCTGCTCGCTAACAGCTTTGACCCGCCCTCAAACACTACAGTAAGCAGTAGACCAATCACAACAGACTGGGACATCTGACCAATCAGAGCAGAGTATGCTCTCTGAAAGGAGGAGTTTAGAATGAATCCTTTAGAACGGATCATTGAATGAGTTGTTTTTGACACTGGGAATAAAATATAATGCTGCAATTTAAATTATGAGCAAATTAAAGTGTTTTTTGACCTTGGATGCATGTAGATCTAATGTATGAGACCTTTAAAACATAATAGCTGCTTTTTAACATCTCTCACCAAATCTTGCCGTTACAGTTGAGTCCAATGGGAGCGCTGTAGATGTGTGTCGTCGAGGTGTTGAATGAGAGATGATGACGTGTAATGTGTCTGTACTTCTAAAGCAAAGTCAAGTTATATTACAAGGTAATAGTGGAAAAAAAATCCGAAGTGAAGTCGGAAGCTGATCAGACCTGTATATGTGTGTGTGTGTGTGTGTTAAATCTCTCAACACAGACAGACAACTTTAACCACTTGAAAAATAACTTGGGAAATGATAAAAGCATCATAGTCTTTATGTCCGAGTTAGATAAAATCTCAACAATCTTACTTTTAATGCTACAATAATTTAATAAATACTCTTGCATCCACGAATTACATTGCTTATGTTTATTAAATGTATAATTATTTCAGAAATGAAGGCTTTTTCTGTCAGTACACTAGCACTTTGTCTGTGTACTCACAGAATGATGCAGACACAGCAAGGCAGAACTATAGATGTGAGCGCTCCATGCAGAAGTATAACGCGGCCTGTAGAATTAGTGATGAAACCCAAAGAAATGTTTTAAAATACTATTTTAAAATTAACTTTTGATTCTAGTAACTATCAATGTAAGTTCCGTAATCAAATTACGTTTTGGCTGAAAGCAGACAATTTTCTGTCATATCCACCTTGTTCCTGAACGTGGAAGTGTTCCACAATTCCACTGTTTTCAATTTCCGGTCTCCAGTGTTTTCACTCGCATCGGCGTATATTCTTAGCGGGTAATGTGATGTTTAAAGTATTACATTTGTAAAAATGGTCAAAAAACATGTCGATACTTCACAGACTCGAGATGACCGTTTTTTTATAGACCGTGCCTCACCTGAGTGTGTAGATGACATGAAGAGATGGTCAGAGGTGAGTTACGTTGATATCATTAATTATTCTGAGTTATGACACCCGACAGCTGCACAAGTTGAGCCTGAAATTCTTTTTTTTGGGGGGGGGGTATTTTTTCTCCCAATTTGGAATGGCCAATTCCCAATGCGCTCTAAGTCCTCGTGGTGGCGTAGTGATTTGCCTCAGTCCGGGTGGCGGAGGACGAATCTCAGTTGCCTCCGCGTCTGAGACAGTCAACCCGCGCATCTTATCACGTGGCTTGTTGAGCGCGTTGCCACGGAGACACAGCGCATGTGGAGGCTTCATGCCATCCACCGCGGTAACCATGCTCAATTCACCATGCGCCCTACCGAGAACAAACCACATTATAGCGACCACACGGAGGTTACACCATGTTACTCTACCCTCCCTAGCAACCGGGCCAATTTGGTTGCTTAGGAGACCTGGCTGGAGTCACTCAGCACACCCTGGGTTTCGAACTAGCGAACTCCAGGGGTGGTAGCCAGCGTATTTTACCACTGAGCTACCCAGGCCCCCGAGCCTGAAATTCTTTACTTCAAGTAACACTTAAATAGTTTTTGTTCTCCTCTGGATTGCTCATTTTGGCAGTTTTTACTTGGTGTCTCGAGGCCAGAAATAGAAAACAGGCAATTAGAATCATCATGATGCCGTCCAGTGCAGGAAAACTGTGGATACTGACAAATTTGATGGCTTATTTGGTGGCTTGAATTCAGTGATTACTGTGGTCAGTCTGATTGTGTCCAGACTGTTCGAGCTGTTCAGTGTTGTGTGTTTAATTTGGGACTCTCATGGAAATGCATTGTATTCCTGAGCCGGAAAGATGTGTGTGTGTGTGCATACGTTTATGAATGAATGCATGTTTCACGCTTCCCAAGAGGAAGTAAATGTCAAGAGCATAATGGCCTTCATTCATCTAAAAACACTTCTGAAATCTTATCAGCCAGTATTTGTGTCGGCAGCAGCATGAATGCAGTTTTTCATCAAATGCACATGTCCGAAGTGTGGTGAGTGTGGTGGAGGTGCGGGGAGGTGTTGTATTAAGCCTTGTGCACACTGCACGACTCAAGCTCGTCTCCTTTGATGTTTTGATTCAGCGACTAGTTTGGAACTAGAAATCTCAGATTAAAACCTCGATAACTCCATAAAAAAAAAAATTTGTAAAAACTTAAATTTGGATTAATCGATAATCACCCAGCCCTAGTTTGAGCTGCACATCACAGCACAGATTGCTTTCTGAATCTGTCTCTATGTAATTCAGCTGCACAGAGAGACTGTTATGGAGGGACGGGGCAGTTAAAAACTATATTGAACCCAACAGCAAACCCGCAGATTGGGCGTTTTCACGAGTCTTAAAAGTACAGCAGCAAAACAACTGTGTCAAAGAGAGGGTGGATAATAGTCATGAAACACTGAAATATAAATGTTTTAGCCACAAAACACTGTAGGGATGTTAATATTGGACTGAATGAATGAAAAATGTTTTGGTGAGGTCATGTAGATTACTGCATGTATTTGTGTTCAGGTATGTTCTAGGTCGGGTTAAATGTGAGTGAACAGATGAAATGCTGGGTCAGTCGGGTCTGTTTCTGTTCATAATGAATCTGTGTTTGTCTCAGTAGAACCAGCAGGACCTTTGAATTTCACATCTTCGCAATCTTCATATGAACGAACTCGATAATTAAATCCCAAGATCGACGTTTCCCTCAATGCTCAACCCTCGACTACAACGAGAGGAAATCACTCGCATTTGCAACCAAATTTCACACTACACAACTAAAGTGAATATTTTTGGCAACTAGCTGGTAAATGTTTCTATTTCTCTCAGCAGTGATTGTGTAGTTTAGTCGTGAAGTGTTCATCAGAGAGATCTTTTCACAGCGTGTTGAGAGTAAAAGTTGTTCCGTGTAATGTGTGTTCAAGATGAGATTCACACAACACATTTGTCATTGAATAATGTGTCTTTTAATATCCTTTCTGTTCTTTACAGTCAGTTGATGATCAAAAACAACTACAAAAAACATTTAATTCTAATCATGTGTCACACAGATGAGATAAAGCCATTTGAGTCCTCTCTCGTTAATATACGCTCATTTAAAGACGCGGTTTACAGAAATGCTGTTTTTTCTTAAAGAGACAGTACCGGTTTTAGCACGTGTTCAACAAATCAATGCAGATACTTACTTGCAATTTAACAATAAATATATAACATGAATACATTTGAAATATATAAAATATAATTAGTAAAGTGAATATTTTCCTAATGAACCTAGTTAAAGGTCCCCTGTATAATTCACAGCATTATCTGATAGAGACTCTCTTTTATATGTAAGTAAAATGGACATTATAACTGAAATAAACCCATAATAATCGGGAAATCTGTATCAATACCCAGCCCTATTCATTAGATGATGGCTTTGATTGACTTGTGTTGTGGCTGTTCAGCATTTATCAATATTTCTGTGATTGTTGTGTCTGAGTGAAAATATACCTGAAATAAAGACACACACTCTGTGTTGATTTAATGTCACTGATGGCCACTCACAGCATCTTATGAATGATTGAACATGTGAAAGATGATACTAAAACTACAAAAACCCTTTTAGCTTTGGTTTGACCTCATAAATATTTCACAGTCTCAGACAGGCTGGCCGGTAACGATACTGTGAAACGATTAAAATGTGTCAACTGGTAGAGATTTATACTGTTTATACTGCTATAGATATATTTGTGTGACGATAAGTGGATAAGACTGTTGTATCATTTCCTTTTCCATGTTGTTACAAACTGAATGCTGTTATTTTGTTCCATTGAACACAAAAGGAGAATTTTTGATGAATCTTAACGTAGCTCTTTTTCATACAACATCAGTTTATAGTAACCGTGTCTGTCCATCTGTTGACCACAACCTCACTATTCATCTTGGTTCAACTACGGTAACACCAAACAGAACAGCCCGGAACCTGGGAGTGGTGGTAGATGACCAGCTTAATTTCACTGCACATATCTCATCAACCACCCGGTCTTGCAGATTCATGTTTTACAACATCAGGAAAATCAGACCTTTCCTGTCTGAATATGCTGCACAGCTCCTGGTCCAAGCTCTGGTCATCTCAAGACTGGACTACTGCAATGCTCTGTCGGCTGGCCTTCCAGTTAACACAATTAAGCCACTGCAGATGATCCAGAATGCAGCAGCACATCTGGTCTTCAATCAACCAAAAAGGGCTCATGTCACCCCACTCTTAATTTCCCTCCACTGGCTACCTGTAGCTGCCCGCATCAAATTCAAGGCTTTGACTCTGGCATTCAGGACAGCCAATGGAACCGCACACTCTTACTTCAATTCACTTCGTCAGGTCTATGCTCCAACTCGCTCTCTGCGGTCTATGAACGAGAGACGCCTGGTGGTCCCATCACAAAGAGGCTCAAAGTCTGTTTCACAATTGTTCACTTTCTCTGCTCCTCTGTGGTGGAATGAACTTCCAACCTCGACATGATCTGCTGATACCATCTCAACATTCAAGAACCAGCTGAAAACACATCTGTTCCTCGAGCACTTAACCAACCCACACTAACTGCACTTACTACTGCACTTAACCTGCACTTAATGTACAAAAAAGTCCTTGTCTGTCTTTCTTCTGTGCTAGCATCTTTACTACTCCAGCCACTGTGTGAATTTGGCAGTCTTATACTGCAGATGATGTTAAACTTTGTATGACAAATTGCTTGCTATGTGTTTCATTTGTAAGTCACTTTGGATAAAAGCATTTGCTAAATGACTAAATGTAAATGTAATGCTCAAAAGCACTACTAAAAGTAGTCCATATGACTGGTGTTTATTACTCGCTTTATTCCAAGTCTTCTGAAGTCATACGGTCACTTTGTGTGTTAAACAGACTGAAATTTCAGTTGTCATTAACTGATAATCTTCCTTTGCGCTGCAGCTCTGGAATCTTATTCACATCCATGTTCAGATTAAAAAGGTGCGTTAAAGTGTCACGCCAGGTTACATTGAGAGCAAAAGCAGGCGTGCCAATTCTATCATGCTGAATGGAGAGTGACGTTTGAGAGCTGCAGCAGGGGGAGAGATGTTCAGTGAATAACAACTTAAACTTGTGTATTTGATCATCAGATCTGACAGTCTGGAGTATGAGGGCTGAACTGCAGGCCACTAATATAAAGACTCCAGAGGTTTGCACACATTGCTTCCTGTGTCTGTAGGAACTGAAGTTCATTGTCCATAAATAAATGTGTAAAGTACTGAAATTCAAAACCAGCATTCCAGTGTCTGTGTTATTCCTAGAAACATTCCCTGATCTGACTCAACATATAATTGTACAGTAGCTGTGGTGCGTCTGCTGGGTTTCCTGTGTGCTGTGAAATATTCCATGTTCACTTTACATTCTGAATGTTTGAGGGTTTTATTTGGTGGAGGGACAAACTCACAGGGCCAAATTGGAGAAAGTCAGCAGAGGTTTATGTATACTGTATTTAATGTGAATCTCAGCACTGATGTGTGTGGGCTACGGTCTTCTGTGGTGAAGTCACATATAGAGCAGGTTTCCCGCGGATCCTTAAAAAGTCTTAAATTCAGTTTTCCAAAATTTGAGGTTATAAAAAGTCTTAAATATCATAAATGATGCAACAAAAGTCTTAATTATCATTTAAACAGGTCTTAAATTTGGGGGCGGAAAGACAGGAATTGTGATATGACCTAATGTGATTATCAAACTTCAAAAGAATATGAACTGATTAAATAAATGCATGCACATCCTTCAGAGTGAAAATTTGGCATTGTTGTATTTTCTCCAAACACGCAGGGGCTTGTGAGTGTTTCCAGCTGTTGCAGAGCAGTTCACAATCATTCGGACATATGAGCTACCCACACAAATACATTCATTAATCAAACCAGCAGATGGTGAAAAACGGTCTTTAGTCATCTGCCACTAAAGGGCGCTGTGGCGCATGTCACGTCTTGTCAGCAGCAAATGAATAAAACACACTATGAAGCCAGAGCCCTTCTAAGAGGAGCCTACAAGCTTAGCATACAATAGCATAACACGGCTCTCCTCATTCAGTTGTATGGTATATGCCAACAGTGACTTACTGTCATGTATGTAATATGCTAGTTGACCGTTATGCAGCAGAGATCATTATCTCAGTAATTAAAAGAATCTCTGGATTAAGTAGAGCTTCCCCATCAATGTAATCATGGAGCGTTTCTCTTTCGATGAATGTGATGTTTACTGAATAAATCATGATAGTGTGTTAAAGTTCAACATGACAACGAGCAGTGTTGATCCACCAGTCTCCCCGTATCATCCACACTGACAGTCATGTCAGTTCTCGCCGGGAGATCATGAGGAATAAAAACAAACATTGACAATGTATTAAAGAGACATTATTCACAACAGCACCATCTTTACTTTTTAACGGGAATGAAAATGAGGCTGTGAGGAATAGATGTACCGTCTCTTTAATGACACGCACAGAACAAAGCTGTATAAAGCTCTTACATTTATTTAATTTTTTTAATGTTTCATCAGCAGAATTATCCAAAAACACCATTAAAGAGACGGCAATACTCGCTGAGCTACCCAGGCCCCCTTTATTGTTATTGTTAATGAATTATAGATTTTCATTCATTAATGTTAACAGTTGTCAATTAAGAAATGTTTTTGCAGCTGTATTTAGAACTGTTGATTAATCTCTGCAATAATTGCCTTAATAGTCTATTAATTGTTCTAATAATCGGTAGTTTAGTTGATTATCAAAATAATCATTTATTGCAGCCGTAGAATCGAGTCTCTTGTAGTGTTGTCAAAATAAAATTTGAATTTGAATATTAGTTGAATTTAAGATAATGCACATTTGAATTTAAAAACTGTGCATTTGAATGTTAGATGTGTGGCCTCATCGGTGGTGCTGACACATGATGATGATGATGATGATGATGATGATGTAGTTGTTCAATCCAGCTCTACTTTCTAGTTGCGGTGCGGCTGCATTGTTCATTAGAAATATACACAGAGAAGATTCTGCTCACACTGAAACTTCTTAAAAGTGGTGTGACTCGAGACACTTATTCGACTTCTGGAGTGTCAGGACAGAAAATGAAAAATGTTGTGTCATAAAGCTGTCACTGAAGAGTACTTGCACAGTCTTGTCATCCTGAAGAGTTTTCTGGAGCATGTCAACATGAGGGTCTTTAAACAGTCCTGACTTTGACGCTTTTGTTGTTTGTTGATATAAAACCGTCTATTAAAGCGTTTCTTTTCTCAGTTTACTGTGTTACTTGAGAATTGATCATATAAACTGGCTAAATCTTTTGACTTTATTATTTTTATGTACTCATGTCTAAAATTGAATGCACTTTTGTTAGCAGCGAGGTGTGTTGTTTTAAACAGTGTAACACACTGCTGTCTGCTTTAATTTTATTTGTGGCGACATCCTGTTTACTTTAACAACATCAGTTTAAAATCTGCTGTTCATTTATATCTTGTAGCTTTTTTCTAACTATAATGAACATTTACACTCTGTAGTCAGTGTTCCAGCCCAGACGTGTGGCAAACAGCAAACCCGCCACTGTGTAAAATAATCTGTGTGTGTGTGTAATTGTCTCAAGGTTGTTCTGTGTTTCTTATACACACACATACACTCTGTGTCTTTAATTTGTAGGTGTGCGGTTGCGGCTTCCCCAGAATAACCGTGAGTGAGTGAGTGAGTGAGTGTGTGTGTGTGTGAGTGTGTGTGTGTGAGTGTGTGTGAGTGTGTGTGTGTGTGTGTGTGTGTGTGTGTGTGAGTGTGTGTGAGTGTGTGTGAGTGTGTGTGAGTGTGTGTGAGTGTGAGTGTGTGTGAGTGTGTGTGAGTGAGTGTGTGTGTGTGAGTGTGTGTGTGTGTAGTGTGTGTGTAGTGTGTGTGTGAGTGTGTGTGTGAGTGTGTGTGTGTGTGTGTGTGGGCAGGTTTAAGTGGTTTACGAGGACTTTTTTTAGGTTATAAACTAGTAATTACAAGGGTATTATGCTATAAATGTGGTTTATGAGGACATTTCTAGTGTCCCCATAATTCAAATCACTTAAAAAACATACTAAACAATATTTTATTGAAAATGTAAAAATGCAGAAAGTTTTTTGTGAGGGTTAGGTTTAGGGGTAGGGGTAGGGTTAGGGGATAGAATCTATAGTTCATACAGTATAAAAATCATTATGTCTATGGAGAGTCCTCATAATGATAGCTGCACCAACGTGTGTGTGAGTGTGTGTGTGTGTGTGTGTGTGTGTGTGTGTGTGTGTGTGTTTAGGGGTAGGGTTAGGGTTAGGGGATAGAATCTATAGTTCATACAGTATAAAAATCATTATGTCTATGGAGAGTCCTCATAATGATAGCTGCACCAACGTGTGTGTGTGTGTGTGTGTGTGTAACCCTACCACACATACGTTAGATGTTGTTTCAAGATGACTGACACACGCTGCTCACACAATCATGTTGTTTATTAGAATCACACACTCCGTGTGTTGTGCTCATGTTGTGATGTAACACAGTCTGATGAATAGAAACTCAATTGGAGGGAAAGACAGAAATCTGCAGCCGTACAGAGTCAATCTGCTGCATACTGGCACACGCTTACTGTGTGTGTGTGTGTTTGTGTTTGTGTTTGTGTGTGTGTGTGTGTGTGTGTGTTTGTGTGTTTGTGTTTCAGGGGTCCGTTCAGTGTGGTTCGCAGATGCATCAACAGAGACACCGGTCAACGGTTCGCTGTGAAGATTGTAGATGTGGCCAGTTTCACCTCCAGCCCTGGACTCAGTACAGAGGGTAACAACACACACACACACACACACACACACACACACACACACATACACACAGTCTCACATACTCTGCATGAACATTGTCATACCTGTGTAATAAAAATAATTGTATTATTGTGTGTTGTTCAGATCTGAAGCGTGAGGCGAGTATCTGTCACATGCTCAAACATCCTCATATCGTGGAGCTTCTGGAGACGTACAGTTCAGACGGGATGCTCTACATGGTCTTTGAGTTGTAAGTGTGTGCGTGTGTGTGTGACTGCAGACACTAAATCATGAACACACTCATATTTTCACGTTGATGGTTTCATGTGAAGAATATTCCACACATGTGTCGTTATCCCAGATAACCTTCGCATAGTACATTTTCCTTCTGAGGTAAAAATAATTAGAAGTTGCGACAGATATTTTCTGTAGTATGTGTTTCATCAGTAATTATTATTATCATCAGACGGTTTGACCTCAACTGTGTAACAATGATTTTCCTAATAAAGTTACTGGCCAACTGACAACAAAGTACACTTTCACCTGCCTTTGACACGTGTGTGTGTGTGTGTGTGTGTGTATAGTATGGATGGGGCAGATCTGTGTTTTGAGATTGTGAAGAGAGCTGATGCTGGGTTTGTCTACAGTGAAGCTGTGGCCAGGTGAGTGACATCACTTCCTGTTAACATTTCAGCAGAATCAATCTACTTCTGATTGTTGATGTTTGTGCTCAGTTTCTCTGTGTGTTATATATGCTCTCTCTCTCTCTCTCTCTCTCTCTCTCTCTCTCTCTCTCTCTCTCTCTCTCTCTCTCTCTCTCTCTCTCTCTCTCTATCTACCTCTCTCTCTATTATGTGTTCTCAGTCACTACATGCGACAAATACTTGAAGCGCTGCGCTATTGCCATGACAACAATGTCATACACAGAGATGTCAAGGTAAGACGCTTGAGTCTCTTCAACATCTGTTATCGTGTACTCACCCTCATCTTGATCCAGAGAATGACACGCATGATAGTATTAGATTTTTGGCTGAATTTCCCTTTAAACAGCGATGTGAACACCCCGTTGTAATCATGGCCAGTGATCAGATGATTCTCTGAATGGTCATGTGATGTGACTGACAGCAGACAGAATGAAAATGAGAGAGACAAACATTTCCTTCTTTATTGAGTAACTCAGACACTTTCATTTATGATATAATGTGTCTTTGGCTCTTAAAGGGGAATTGCGTGTCTGTTTATGGGTCTGGAGGTAACAAGACTCATTCCATTAAAAATATTATTAGAGATTTTCAAGATTTTATTATTGAGATTTGGGCTTCTTTAAATGTCCATCATGATCAGTGGATCATCAACCTGTTACATGTCCGAAATGTTACAAGCCTGTTGAATCAAGTTAAAGCTGGCTTTGTGGATAGTTCAGAAAGAACCTACACAAAAGTATCTTTCAAGGCAAGTTAGTCCATTAAATGATTTAATCCTCATCCAGTGATCACAAACGACAGGAATAATGGTGGAAGTGAACCGGTCAGTAGTGTGTGAACTGTGACATGTGCTCCAGCACAAATCAGTGGGATATTAGAGGTGTGTGTGTGTGTGTGTGTGTGTGTGATGTGAAGATGATCAGTGATTACAGCGGGATTATTGTCAGATTGAAGCTCATCAGCTGCTCGTGAACTCATCAGAGACTCAACAGCAGCTGTCTGGACAGAGAGATACACACCAGTTTTGTGTTTCACCAACTAGTGAGGACATTTTAAGTGGTCCACTTGTTAAAAAAATCATGTTTTGCCTTAAATCTAATAATGTCAATAGGTTTGTGTTAGGGGATAGAAAATATAATTAGCTTGGAATGAAAATAAGGGAGTCTTTGAGATGCATCTCTAAATATAATGGAACAAACATGTGTGCACAGCAGTTGCGATGAGATAGGGCTGGGTATTTAAACAGATGTCGCCATTCGATTCAGTTTCTATTTACAAGCTTTCAATTAAAAATGTTATTCGATTCCGATTCATGTGGGTATATTTCAGTTACTGGGTGAATTTCAATCGAAAGTGATCATCCCTATGCCCTACTCACTCCAGAGGGCAGAGCACTTTAAGCGGGTACTCTGAAGGGAGCATGGCATGCCTGTATGAATGTACCCTTCTCTAACAGACTTGTGGTTGGGCCCTTTGTGAAAAGATTAATTTTCCAACTCTTCAAGTGGCGTCCCCTTCCTGCAGTTCCCTTTAAGAGCGTAAAAATGCTGTTTGGAAATCACCCATAATGCCCATTTTGCATACATATAAAATAAATCCTCTCTCAGTTAATGCTGTTATTTATACATGGGACCTTCTAACTTGGTACATTATGAAAATATTGATTTTACAAATGTTATGGTTTCATTTAGTTTTTCATTATTATGGTCATATTTTAGATTTTTTTCAAATGTATAAATTCCATGTATTCTATCAATAAATATGATGTCTTCAAATTGAATATATATATATATATATACATACAGTGCCTTGCAAAAGTATTCAGACCCCTGACCAATTATCTCTTATTACTGAATTATAAATGGTGCAATGAAATTTCATTCTGTTTGATATTTTATTTTAAAACACTGGAACTCAAAATCAATTATTGTTAGGTGACATTGGTTTTATGTTGGGAAATATTAAAAAAAAAAAAAAAATGAAATATCTTGCTTGCATAAGCATTCAACCCCTGTGCTGTGGAAGCTGCCAGGTTACACTGATGAAAGAAATTGCCCTAATGAGGACACAGTTACTTTACCATTGGAATCCACCTGTGAATCATTAAAGTTGCAATCACATTTTCTGGATAAAAACCCACTGTTAAAGGATCATTTGTCAGGCTGTGAATCTGAAGGAAAATGAAGACCAAAGAGCATTCCACAGAAGTTAAAGTAATAAAAATGCATAGATTAGGGAAAGGGTACAGAATATCATCCAAATGTTAGGATATCCCAGTGAGCACAATTGGATCAATAATCAGGAAGTGGAAGCTGCACCACACCACCCAGGCACTGTCAAGAAAAGGCCGTCCCTCAAAACTCAGCGCTCTAACAAAAAGGAGACTTGTGAGAGAAGCCACAGAGAGGCCAACAATCACTTTGAAGGAGCTACAGATTTCATTGGTTGGGAGTGGAGTAATGCTGCACCAGTCAACCATATCAAGAGCACTGCATAATGCTGGCCTGTATGGAAGGGTGGCAAGAAAGAAGCCGTTACTCAAAAAGTACCATCTGAAAGCACGTCTGGAGTTTGCCAGAAAGCATGTGAATGACCCAGCTGCTGGGATAAGTGGTTTTGTGGTCAGATGAGACCAAAACTCAAAGTGTTATGTGAGGCGTACACCTAACACTTCCTATGCCTCAAAACACACTCATCTCTACAGTGAAGCATCTATCACTATATAGATCACTATATAAGTGCAGACCATTTACCATGATGCTGCCACCATCATACTTCACTGTAGAGATGGGTGTGTTTTGAGGCATAGGAAGTGCTTTTTTAACCTTAGTGGTTCCAAAGCGCTTTACCCTGTGACTCACTCACCCATTCACGAACACACTCATACACCAATGACGGCAGAGCTGCCATGCAAGGCGCTAGCCTGCCATTGGGAGCAACTTGGGGTTCAGTGTCTTGCCCAAGGACACTTTGGTATGTGGAGTCATGTGGGCCAGGAATCGAACCGCCAACCCGCTCTACCACCTGAGCCACAGCCGCCCCTTCATGCTGTGGTAGAATTGAAGGAAGAATGGATGGAGCAAAAGACAGGGAAATACTGCAAGAGAACCTGCTTCAGTCCACTAAAAAACTGAAGCTTGGGAGGAAATTCACCTTTCAGCATGACAATGATCCCAAGCACAAGACCAAAGCAACATTGGAGTGGCTCAGGAACAAAAAGATAAATGTCCTACAGTGGCCCAGTCAAAGTTCTGATCTCAATCCTATTGAGAATCTGTGGCACTATTTGAAAATTGCAGTCCACAAGCGTCACCCAACTAACCTGAACAACCTGGAGCAAACCTGCCGAGAAGAATGGGCCAAAATCACTTGGTCACAGTGTATATATATATATATATATATATGTATATATATATATATATATATATATATATATATATATATATATATATATATGTGTATATATTGATGCATGTTTATTGTTTACATGCATAATTTCAACTGTTTATAATTATTTTCATTGATATGTAGAACAGGTGCTAAAGCAGTACTGTCTCTTTAAGACCAGCGGCAGCTCACAGAAGTGTTTCAGTTGAGAGTCGAACGGCTTTTTTACAGCATCTGTGCGATGTGTGATTACAATTTAATGTTTCTATTTTTGATCAACAACTGCCTGTTAAGAATAGAAAGGATATTAAAAGAGACAAATGGATTGTGTGGATCTCGTCTTTGGAATCTTACTATCAACACACAGTGAAAAGATCTTGCATTTACCTAACATTTACCAGCCAGTGGAGAATCACAGACATTTATAGTCGCATAGCACAAAATGTGGTCACATAAACGAGTAAAATAGCCGTCTTGTGATTTTAAGAAGCAATATAGAGATCGTTCAAATTAAGATGTCGTTTAATCAGAAAGTTGATGTTTTTACCCAGGCCTACTGTGAAATCGCCGTTTGCTCAGCGTGACAGTCCAGCTGTTTGTGTGCTGGAATTGTCTTCAGCAGTGTTAATGATGCCGGTTTTACAGCGCAGGGTCTTGATCAGACCCAAACTCTCTCTTGCTGTGGCCAGCACTGTTGCGGTGGATGCCTGATACAGATGTTCTCCTGAACTCAGTGGTGGAGCTGGTGGTCGCTGAGGGTTCGTGGTGCAAACAGATGAATTGTGAAAACGCCTGTATGGTAGCCTTGCGCACCGATCCAGACAGCACGAAGTACATCACCGGGTCCAGGCAGCTGTTGAGGGTGGAAAACAGCAGCACCACTTCATTCGTGCGGTCAGTGAACCGTTGTGTTTCGCAGGAGATGTTGTTGAGCTGCGACCACACGTAGAAGCACCTGAAAGCGTGGTACGGTACGAAGCAGATGGAGAACAGAAGCGGAACCACGAAGGACTTCTTTGCCGTGCGGCTGTAATGCATAGCATTGGGCAGGTCGGGTTTGTCCCGTGAAGCTCGCAGCAGTTTTTGTGCGATCCGTCCGTACGATACCAGCAGCACCACAAACACCAACCAAAAGATGGCCACCATGAAATAGTTGAAATAGGCTTTGCCTCGGGCCTCCGTCCTCTTCCTGTACTGGAAACACTTTCCTGCTCCCCCTTTGGCCTCGGGCAGAGCAATCATGGGCACCACCATCACCAGAGAGCATGTCCACAGCAGCCCACATGCCACCCGACTCCAGCTACTTCCTCTGAGCCAGCGCAGACTGCAGCAGCACCAGAATCCCCTCACGCCGAAGATCTTCAGATAGCGATCCAGACTGATGAGACCCAACAGCGTGATGCTCACGTACATGTTCATGTAGAAGACATTACCCACCACCATACACATCCGCGGCCCCAGCGTCCAGTGGTTCCCCTGAACGTGGTAGAACACGCGGAACGGAAGGCAAATGATGAGCAACAGGTCGGCGAGGGCCACGTTGATGAGGAAGACGCGAACCGAATTTCTGCGCGAGTGGAGGAAGAGGAAGACCCACAAAGCGAGCACGTTTCCTGCCAGGCCAAACAGGAAGATGAGGGAGTAGAGGACCGCAAGAGAAATCCGCAAGCTCTCATCTTCCACATGAGGACACGATGTGGGTGTCACAGTGCTGTTCGCTGTACTGATGGTGTGATTGATTAAATGTTTCATCGGCCAAATGGTTGTCATTGTGTTTGACAGGATGTTTCTTTATTTAGCTGGTTATTTCTGCCGTCAGTGCGAGAGTCTGAGAGAGGTGAAGTTTGTTGAAGTGTTTCCAGTTTAATTCTTCATCTGTGGGAAAACAGACAGGGAGTCAGACACATTTTAATTTACTGTCATGAACAACAGGGACATTTCAGTTAACCCAATAAAAATGAAACGAGAGACAGCACTGGCTCTTCCGTACCATACTGTCATCCAAAATGCGGCGTGAGGGAGCATAAATAATGGTCAGGCGTTCATCCCAGAATCTCAACTATATACACTCTGTCATTGGTGGTTCAAACCCCTCATCTCTCTCGCCGTAACCTCCTTGTCTTTTTTTTTTTTTTTTTTTTAATTTTCCATTTCTTTTTTTCTGGATCATTTTAACTTCGTATAATTATTTACAGAAAGTTTGAAAAGTGTGGAATGGCTTTGCCGCTCTTTTAGGATGTGTGTGTGTTCAATGTGAAATTAAACGGAAGGATTTTGACTGCTGAATTCTTCTCTTGAGGTCTGTTGGATGTAAATGAGTCATTCTGTAAATGCGGTGAGATTTGCACCTGAAAGCCTTTCAAGAGTGACTGTCATTAATCGTAACACTTACTCATGCCTTATTACTTCATTACTTTCTCTTATCTTTCTTAAGGACACACTAATTTAGGGATTTTTAAAATTCATTTAATTTTGGATTTCTAGGTGAATAAATGACACCACTGAGGATTTTACTGAATTTGAACTATAGATTAGAGGAATTCTAAATGGATTTTTCAGATGGAGTTGCATGCATTCCTGTAGATCAACTGGTAGAGCATGTCGTTAACAACGCCAAGATCACGGGTTCGATTCCCAGGGAACACACAAACTGATGTACATGGAATGCACTGTAAGTCGCTTTGGATAGAAGCGTCTGCCAAATGCATTTATTTAAATGTAAGTGCATTGACCTCAAAACCAATGTTTGTACCCTCAGTGCAGGAAATACAAATTTAGCCACAGGAAAGACTTCAAGAGTTATTGTTGTAGTTACAGCACTGACATTAAAAATGTACTTCTGTAATATTATTAGCATTTCATATTCATATTTTCAACACATTTTAAGTTAAAAACTCCACTCTAAAGCTCTACTTGTTTTATTACTTTGTAAAAAATGTAAAACTAACTCTCTCTCAGCTCATGTTGGAGGAGTGACCATATTTGTAGCATCTTTCTTAGTTTAATCTGCACGGCTTTAATAAAGTGAGTGACAGTACCTGTCACTGTGATTGTAAAATTATTTAGATTCAGTGAAACACACACACACACACAGATGCATGAATTCATACTCACAGTTAAGTATACTAATATTCCTTTAGTTGTACAAACGGTTGCATACTCGTCCATTTAGACAGTATGTGTAGTTTCCTCTCTGACAAACGCTCCGTTATCTCTCCAAGAGTTTAAATTGTCTTTGTGCTCTTCATGAGCGCTTCTCATCAGCGGTGTGCTCTCTATAACTCAACTGTCTCTCCTGCACACAGCCGATCTCTCTCTCTCTCTCTCTCACTCTCTCTCTCTCTCTCTCTCTCTCTCTCTCTCTCTCTGAAGAGCACACACACACTCACACATATACACACTCAGTCACACTCACACACATACACACTCACAGTCACACACTCACACACATATACACACTCACAGTCACACACATACACGCTCACAGTCACACACTCACACACATATACACGCTCACAGTCACACACTCACACACATATACACACTCACAGTCACACACATACACGCTCACAGTCACACACATACACGCTCACAGTCACACACTCACACACATATACAGGTGCATCTCAATAAATTAGAATGTCGTGGAAAAGTTCATTTATTTCAGTAACTCAACTCAAATTGTGAAACTCGTGTATTAAATAAATTCAATGCACACAGACTGAAGTAGTTTAAGTCTTTGGTTCTTTTAATTGTGATGATTTTGGCTCACATTTAACAAAAACCCACCAATTCACTATCTCAAAAAATTAGCATACATCATAAGACCAATAAAAAAAACATTTTTAGTGAATTGTTGGCCTTCTGGAAAGTATGTTCATTTACTGTATATGTACTCAATACTTGGTAGGGGCTCCTTTTGCTTTAATTACTGCCTCAATTCGGCGTGGCATGGAGGTGATCAGTTTGTGGCACTGCTGAGGTGGTATGGAAGCCCAGGTTTCTTTGACAGTGGCCTTCAGCTCATCTGCATTTTTTGGTCTCTTGTTTCTCATTTTCCTCTTGACAATACCCCATAGATTCTCTATGGGGTTCAGGTCTGGTGAGTTTGCTGGCCAGTCAAGCACACCAACACCATGGTCATTTAACCAACTTTTGGTGCTTTTGGCAGTGTGGGCAGGTGCCAAATCCTGCTGGAAAATGAAATCAGCATCTTTAAAAAGCTGGTCAGCAGAAGGAAGCATGAAGTGCTCCACAATTTCTTGGTAAACGGGTGCAGTGACTTTGGTTTTCAAAAAACACAATGGACCAACACCAGCAGATGACATTGCACCCCAAATCATCACAGACTGTGGAAACTTAACACTGGACTTCAAGCAACTTGGGCTATGAGCTTCTCCACCCTTCCTCCAGACTCTAGGACCTTGGTTTCCAAATGAAATACAAAACTTGCTCTCATCTGAAAAGAGGACTTTGGACCACTGGGCAACAGTCCAGTTCTTCTTCTCCTTAGCCCAGGTAAGATGCCTCTGACGTTGTCTGTGGTTCAGGAGTGGCTTAACAAGAGGAATACGACAACTGTAGCCAAATTCCTTGACATGTCGGTGTGTGGTGGCTCTTGAATGCCTTGACCCCAGCCTCAGTCCATTCCTTGTGAAGTTCACCCAAATTCTTGAATCGATTTTGCTTGACAGTCCTCATAAGGCTGCGGTTCTCTCGGTTGGTTGTGCATCTTTTTCTTCCACACTTTTTCCTTCCACTCAACTTTCTGTTAACATGCTTGGATACAGCACTCTGTGAACAGCCAGCTTCTTTGGCAATGAATGTTTGTAGCTTACCCTCCTTGTGAAGGGTGTCAATGATTGTCTTCTGGACAACTGTCAGATCAGCAGTCTTCCCCATGATTGTGTAGCCTAGTGAACCAAACTGAGAGACCATTTTGAAGGCTCAGGAAACCTTTGCAGGTGTTTTGAGTTGATTAGCTGATTGGCATGTCACCATATTCTAATTTTTTGAGATAGTGAATTGGTGGGTTTTTGTTAAGTGTGAGCCAAAATCATCACAATTAAAAGAACCAAAGACTTAAACTACTTCAGTCTGTGTGCATTGAATTTATTTAATACACGAGTTTCACAATTTGAGTTGAATTACTGAAATAAATGAACTTTTCCACGACATTCTAATTTATTGAGATGCACCTGTACACGCTCACAGTCTCACACACACACACACACACACACATATACACTCACAGTCACACACACACACTCACACACATACACACACATACATGCTCACAGTCTCACACACACACACACACACACACACACACACACACACACACACATACATGCTCACAGTCACACACACACACACACATACATGCTCACAGTCACACACACACACACATACACTCACACACATACACGCTCAGTCACATACACACACACGCACACACACACATACATGCTCACAGTCACACACACACACACACACACACACACACACATACATGCTCACAGTCACACACACACACACACACACACACACACACACATACATGCTCACAGTCACACACACACAGACACACAGACAGACACACACACACACACACACACACACACACACACACACATACATGCTCACAGTCACACACACACACACACACACACACATACATGCTCACAGTCACACACACACAGACACACACAGACACACACACACACACACACACACACACACACAGACACACAGACAGACACACACACAGAGAGCTGCTGTGGTTCATGTTGCACAAAGTTGAACCGCTGCATTTTACGTTGTTCCTCTAAAGCAGTTTATCAATCCTAGGGCTGTCACGATTATGAAATCTGGCTGAAGATTAATTTTCAAACAAATAATTGCGATTATGATGATTTGTCTCTTAGGGCTTTCACGATTAATTGTCATATAAATTGACATTTATTAAGGTGCATGTGTGCTACACACCTTAAGAAGTCATTTTTACATATATAACTTAATTAAATAGGGGTATATGATTTCGTTTTAAGGCTTTAAAAACTGTATTATTAATATAAAAAATAATGTTTTAAATATCAAAATATTACTAAATACTTAAAATATGTCTCTTTTTGGTCATCTTTAATTTTGGAACATTTTTACATTTGCACTGTTGTTTTATATTTTAATATATATATATATATATGTATAAAACAATCTATATTTTTTATATATTATAAATATTATGTATATTATATATTGTAATTAGGGCAGCAACTAATGATTATTTTGAAAATCGATTAATTAACAATTATTAGACGATTATTGCAACGATTAATCATTAGCTCTTAATCGATTATTCAGCTTGTGTTCCGACTTAAAAGGTCGTATTAAACATGCTTACTAACAATAAAGAGGACAAAATCATTTTTTAAAAATACTTCTAAATGACATTCACTGAATTAAAGGGAAAAAATATTTTGTTTAATTCAGTAAAGAAATTCACTGCAAAAAATCCTCTTATCAAATGTTTTTGTCTTGTTTTCCATTTAAAATGATCTAAAAATTCTTAAGACAAGATACATTTACTTGAGAAGCAACATATAAGATATTTAGACTTGCTTTTAAAGAATATATCTTAAATATAAGTGTATTTTACGGAAGCTCTGAACCGCATGGTGAAAAAAAAAAAAAAGGTGAAAAAAAAACCAAATTTGTGTCTCAGTTCCTTCCTGTCTTACATTTTTTTTTCTCTCTTCAAAAAAAGACCTTTTTAAAGTTCCTCTAAGATGTTTTGGTGCCGGCCAGCAAGTCTGGGAATTATAAAGTTTGCCGGACAAATTGGAAAAAATTTGGTCGTCTCATTTTGGTGTTTATTTTTCACTGTAACGTGATGTACTATGCATAATAATGTGATATAGGTTAATAATGTCACAATCAAGTCTAATGAACCAAAAACGGAGCATCTAGTTCAAATAAACATTCAACAATGGGGGCAAAACAAAACATCTAAACTGCAATTTGCCACATATCTTTTCGTTTATAAATAAATATTAAAATAACAAATTGTTAGGTTATGTCAAATAATTTCTTGCCTTGGCTAATTACCTTGGCTCTTTATTTTATGACTACTTTCCTTCAGTTTTTCATAGCACAAAAATATTTTGCTGCCAAAGTGAAATCGAATGTGTCCAGTGTTTCTTTACAACTTGATATTCACATAAGCCCAGTGTCGTCGTCCTCCAGAAGACGGCAGCACAAAGCTGTTTTAATGCACCTCTGAAGTGAAAAGCTTCTCACTGTGGGCATGCAAAATGGGAATAATGCATGTTGCTTTTGCCAGTGTTTGGGATACAACCCGTTGTAGTCGCAGATTAGGACTTCGCAAACTTCTGAAAAGTTTAAACCTCCGTGGCAGCGAAGTGACACCAACTAAAGGGGCTGCTGATGCATCGTGTTTATATTTTCACCGGCCAATGTGTCCAGTGTATGAATTTGTTGGATATTAGGACATTTTTAAGGTCATAAAGAGCTAATTACCGGCTAACGGAAACCCTGATGCACACTTACTCACTCAAACTCACTCGCACATCACTCACTCTCTCACACACACACTCACACATACACACACACTCTCACACACACACTCACACATACACCTACACTCACTCACACATACACACTCACTCAAACTCACTCACACACTCACACACACACTCACACATACACCTACACTCACTCACACATACACACTCACTCAAACTCACTCACACACTCACACACACACATACACCTACACTCACTCACACATACACACTCACTCAAACTCACTCACACACTCACACACACACTTACACATACACATACACATTCACTCACTCACACTCTCACACACATATACACATACACTCACACACACACTCACACACTCACACATACACACACTCACACATACACATACACTCACTCACACACACACTCACTCACACACTCACACACACACTCACACATACACTCAAACTCACTCACACATCACTCACTCACACACTCACACATACACATACAC